>NC_136486.1:155502162-155564662 GCF_053919585.1 Euprymna scolopes | reverse complement strand
AGGAAGGTTTACGAAAACGGCCATCAATTCCATAGCAAAAAAAGACATTTGGGAGAGAATCAATAAGGTATCTTCCGAAATCACACGTCAGCAAGTGCATAGATTAACATCCTCTGTTGATAGGAGGCTGATTGATTTGATTAAAAATGTAAGAAAGTGAATAAATAGTTTAATAAATTCGTATAGTTCTGTTAATTGTTATTTGAGTAATAGCTGTTGTTTTCTTGTAATATGTCATCACTATATGGTACTATAATCATGATGACACAAGTTTTTGAATTATATCATGTTTAAAAATGGCATTTATTGCGGATAAATTAGTGCTTTCAGACTCCTTTGGCCCATATACGTTTCTGAAATCATTTAAAGATCAATACCCCACACATAATATGATAATTTGGTTTCCGTTTCTATGAATTTACTTCATATACGTGCATATCAAACAGTGATTAACATGGTTATTATATTGGAAAACATTGAAGCATAAATGTGTCATTTTATACAATCTGCAAACAGTTTTTACCCAACTGTATATAGAACTATATGTATTTCTGTATATATATATATATATATATATATATATATATATATATATATATACGTATATGTATATGTCTATATGATTTTATGTATAGATGTATATATATATGTATATATATATATGTATATGTGTATATATGTATATATAATATATATGTGCATATATGCACATATATATATATATATACATGTGTACATATGAATATATATATATATATGCATGTATATATATATATATATATATATATATATATATATATATATATATATATACATTCATTGTCAGGTCATGTCATATGCTACTGGTACCATGTAACCCAGTACTACCTACCTCATGGTTGGGTCAACGGCGACTAAACTGGTTCCCCCACCAGACTTGTTTGGTGAAGAGGGCGACTAGTCTCCCTGAAGGATTAAAAACACGACCTTCCAAAGGGCGAATGAACTCTTTTTCTTGGTCAACAGCCAACTAGCACCGTGTATATTTGTGTGTGTATATGTGTATTGTGGTGGAGAGGGCTCCCGTAAGCCATGGTGAAGGCAACCTTTCTATGAAAAGCAAATCTCTGATTTAAAAAAAACATAAAGCATAAGACCATTACCCGCATTAATCTGGTCTGCAGTTTAATTTGTTGCTGGCTATCTTGTTTTTGCTTGTTGCTGGATCTCAACATTTTCAACCGAGAGAGAGACTTAGCTGTCGTACAAAGCTAAGGCTCTGTAACATCATATTTGTATAGATACTCCCTCAGGTATTTGGGCTCATGGATTTTAAATGTCTGAGGGAATGGCATCGTCTGACAAGACGTTGCAATCATCATCATATATACATTCACACACCTATATATATATGCATATATATATATATATATATATATATATATATATATATATATATATACGTACTCAGTTTAACACCTTAAGGAACATTTCGGGTCAGCGGGAGCAGCGCGGGTGTATATACATACATGCACGCATATGTGCATGTGTTTACATGCCATGGCGGAGATGTATCTGTGCATGTGAACTTTTCTTTAAGTATATGTGTGTGTATATACGCATGTGTGTGCTCGCGTGGACGGCTGCAGGCTAACCCTCTCCAAGCACTTAAAAACAAATAAAAATCAAATAGATTAACCGAATCATGCTCCCCACCTCCCAACCTAAGCGAACACCCAACAAGTCAAGATATACTTATCAAGAAATCATCTCACCCACGAGACGCCAACAACCTAAACATTAGGACTTGAATTTTTATGTAACCCCTCCTCCTCCTAACCCCACATATCTCCCTCCACCCTCCATGTATCCCTATGTCTGCAGCCACACCAGAGATGAACTTCTCAGATCCACCCCAACAACCTAATGTCCTTAAACTCCAAAACTAAAACATTACCGACATACCAAGCACCCCCTCCCACCTACCCCCCTTGCTCCCTTCTTTTTTCCGCTTTCCTCGCACCCCTCCCCTGATATCATACACCCTTGCATTCCAGCATAAGCGAACATTTCTGTAAATATATGAGGAAGCTACATGATGGCAAAAAAACGGTTGTGTAGCCGAAACAATAATGTAACTTAACAGAAAAAATACGGTAATAAAAAAATAAAACGTATAATTGCTCTACAACAGTATTGAGCACCTTCTTTATTTTTTTAATGATTACCATTTCTACTGAAAAAGAACTATATATATGTGTATATATATATATATATATATATATATATATATATATACGCATTTACACCAAACATATGGAAGCAACCGCACACATATTCGCACACCCACCCACACAACCACCCACATAAACACAAACATACACACACACACGTATATATATATATATATATAAATATATATATATATATATAAATATATATAAATATATATTAATACACAAAACATATATATATATATTTGTTCTTTTATCCTTATTTGCCTTATTTGTGAAATTACTTAATTTGTAAATGCAGAATATTTATACAATTTCTCATTCATCTCCCAAATTTTGTTTATATCGCTTACTGTTTAATCTATGTTGTCCATATCTAAAATAATATCATCAAAGCATACTCAGCAATTTTTCTTACTTAAACAATGAAATTTTAGCCTGCTTTTTTATATACTAATTTTATAAAGTAAACCGACCTTTAATCAGAAATATCCTTTTTATGTTAAATGTATAAACGAAAAACCAATCCGATATATTATTATTATTATTATTATTATTATTATTATTATTATTATCATTATTATTATTATTATTATTATTATTATTATTATTATTATTGTTTTTACTATTATTATTATTATTATTGGGTATACACATGCTGTATTGTTGTATAAACTTCATCGCTCGCGTTATTTCTGATTATTAAAATATCAATATTTTACTAAATATATGTTACTGGTCTAAGGTTAATTATTTCAAAAAAATCGATTCAAATCCATCCGATATTCACGAAGTTATGCCATTTTTCATTATCAAGTAATTTATCATGCCCATTGATTTATTTCTAGGTGTTTTAAACTGTCCAAAATAGGCAATTAACGGTTATAGAAACGGAAAGAACTGTTGCTGGACTAGCAGAATGATTTTCCATCAAAGAAGTAGCTATGGACCCGGAAAGGGATCCAAGAATTTGGCTTCATTCGTACACAACCCTCATACTAAATGTAGAAAGGAGAAGGGACCCAGGAGAAACGCTTACATCGTGATATCGCGAAAATGCGTAGGGAAGTTAATCGAAACGCAAACAACACTAGTGCTTCCATTTTTGCAAGAACTGAAATCGCTATGCAGGACCGATGTAACGTGTTCAATGAAATGGCAAGAAACATCAAAACTATTCCAAGGTTTCCATTGAGCAAACAAAAAGGGGAAAACAATAGGGTAAAACGAATGTCATGGGCACAGAATTACAGCAAATGCATTTCCAACGTGTCATATTTACAGATAAGATTCGTGCTACTCTTAACGGCACAGATGGATGGGCCACAATTTGGAACTCACTGGAAATCTAACCCTTTTACAGAGTTAATCGTAAGCAAGGAGGTATCATGTTTTTGGTGAGCATCATTGGGGATAAGTTTGTTGGTCCATTCCGAGTTCCGGAAGATGTAAAACTTACCAGCAATCCATACGACCTTTTCGAATAAACATTTGTCATTATTGCTAGATGGCCTACCATTGCCACGTCGCTTTCAGATGATTTTTATGTATGACAATGCACCATCCACTTATACTAGAGCGACTGCAGCCTTACTTGAATCTATGGGCTTCTGTAGGGAAACTCTCATGAGCTGGCCACCTTTTTTTCTGGATCTAAATTCCATTAAACATTTCTGGTCAATATCGAAAAGAGGCGCTTATGAAGGAGGAGATCAATTTACCTCAAAAGATGCCGTGGGGAGAAAAACAGTTGATGTCGCCAGAACAATAAATCCCTTTCATCTCAAACAATTGACTTCTTTCGGTAGACAAAAAGTTATTTTTTAAATAAATGGTGGATATGTAGATAAATAATTAAATTATTAGATGCTTAATATGATGTGCTTTTGTTTATTATTCCTTAACAGAAAAATATAATAGAATAAGGTTTTCATGATTAAACTTTGTATTTTGCCCTAATAAAATATTTTAAGAGACCTGCAATAAAGCGATGGTCATTGGAAATACCTTGATGAAGAATAAAATGGTATAACTCTGTGAATGTCGTGTGGATTGGAATCGAATTTTAGGTAATAATTAGCCATAATCATGTGATTATACAATATTTTTTTACATATATTTAGTGAAATACTTTACTAATCCGCAATAAAGAGATTGACGCAGTTTATACACTGAATGGACATACGGCATATGTATGTTAAAATGTTTGTTAACGTGTGTACGTGTTACTAAATAGTTATGGTTGACCTACGCTAATTGAACCCTAGCATAACTTGTTGCAATCAAGGTGTGTGTGTGTTCTTAACATTTTCTCAGTGCATAGTTAATTTTTTTTATTAAGCCTTTTTTCACTCTTTTAACATTGGCACACCCACCATCAGTGTATTGATTAATGCTTTCTTTTGTGTGGTACATCTACTATGTTTTGGGCGTTGACTCTCTTGACAAAGAATACGCATATAATAACCTCAAGAGGATTGTTTTTTATAGTTGCTTATTCGCCAGACACATCGATAGATAAATTGATAAAAAATAATTAGATAAATAGATAGATACGTCGATAATACACATAGATAGATAGATTGATAGATAGATAGATAGATAGATAACAAATGCTTCTGGTGTTCTGCAACTTCATAAAATATCTTCCTCCTATTTTTATCAAAATGTATGATAAATACATACATCTTCTACGACTCGCATTCTATTAACAACGAAAGACATATGCTCACTACGTTGTTAAAGAACGCTGTCATTCCATAATACAACGAATGATAATTATAACATTAAAATAATATACACCACAATAATGCCATATTGCGCCAATCCTTGCTCTCTCCAAGACCATTCCCTGTGATCCTATGGCCTCTTAGTAACCCAAATCAAAATTCCAGGAGAATCTTTTACTACCGTCGACAATACGTGTTGTCTATAAATTCTCAGCAAACAGCCAAGAACTATAATCGAAGTCCATGTGCTTCATCAACACAGACAATCATCCTACCTATCTTTACAGCGTTCTTTTCCAGTAGAAGAAACCAAAAATCTCCACATCCCAGGCCTTACACTTTTTTTTATCATAAACGGACAATTATAATACTAATATTTTTGAACACACATAAACGTCTTCTACTTTATCGGGTTGTTAGCATTATTATTTTCCAGATATATATGTTCACTACAACTTAATTTAATTGGTCGAAATATCGGGCTTATCCCTTTTTGTACACCTCCTCATTGCACTTGAGTGATTGCATTGTGATGGATTGCAACCGTGCCCCTCCAACTCCCTTAACTTTACATATATTTAGCTCCAAAAATTAATCCTTTCCAATTTTTTTTAAATTACATTTTCACCCCAAACAAAGCAAATTGCCACTTTGGTGTAGGGGGCTACTATCAGGGGAAACAATTACTGGGGTAGAATGTAGGGATTTGGGCAGCAAGATGTCGTATCACGTTACACTTGAATTTCTGCACGTCAGTAATGTTGGGGAAGCAGGGACCTGGAATGGAATTCCAAAGTATTGCGGTTCTGGGGAAGAAACTATTGGAGTAGAAATATTTGTTTACATCTAGTGATCTCTACAGTGTGGGGGTGGTATTTAGCAGCCTGTCGGGTTTATCGAGGGTGCTCACGTCGTGGTGGCACACGTGATTGCAGTTCGTCAGAGCATTCACCATAAAAATGCTTGTAGAACAGGCAGAGGGATGCAACCTTTCGTCCATGGGACAGAGGCTGAAACTTAGATGCCAGTTCAGGGCCTATCAGGTTTGCGACTCTCTTTTGAACCTTGTAAAGGAGCGAGAGACTAGTAGCAGATGCACCAGCGCAAATGTGACAGCAATACTCCATACATGGGCGAATGGTGGCCTTATAGAGGTACAGGATACTTTCGGGTGTTAGTAGTTGTCTAGCACGGTAGAGAGATCCCACCTTTCTTGCAGCGGCCATGCCAATGCCTTCAATGTAATTGTTCCAACTCATGTTTCCTGTGAACGTTTTGCCACGGAGTTTGAAAGATGTACTCTCAGATAAAGAGTCGTTGGCCATTGCTATAGGTGGTAGAGAGGGTTACTTGTAAGTATTGAATGAAACTAGTTTAGTCTTGGCGGCATAGAACGTGAGCAACCATTTTTGTCCCCATTCCACTACAGATTGGAGGCCTTCCCCTAGTGTTTCTGCCATTTCTTTAGAAATGTGTTCATTCGTCTTCCTGACGTGCCTGCCATAGAGTGTAGTGTCTTCAGCATATATACCCATCTCAGAGGCACTCCCACATTTATATCATATTGTTTAGATGTACGACCGTCGAGGACAACCTGGATTTTCTCTTATATAAGAAGGATTTAATTATGTTAAGTATTCTACCAGTGATACTGTATGATCTAATTTTCCTGAGGAACCCTCATGCCTGCCATACCCTGTCAAAAGCCATATATATATATATATATATATATATATATATATATATATATATATATATATATATATATATATATATATATATCTAGAGCTACCGCTCTGCCCTCCCCAACTTTGCCCAATGAATGGTATATACGTTCAGAGATTACAGTTAGGATGTATGCTGTGGAACGGGCTTGTTTAAATCCATATTTTTGGTCAGTCAGAAGTTTTGCATCTGTAATGTCATGGACTAGAGCAATGTTAATAAAGGTCTCAAATATTTTGGCAAAAAGTGGGAGGAGGTTAATGGGGCGTTAATTTGATGGGTCAGTTCTTTCGCCAGAATTCTTGAATACTGGTACAACAGAAGTAGTTTTCCAACAGCCCGGAAAGCAAGCTTCATTAAGGCATTTGTTGTAGAGTTTGGAGAGAACTGGAGCTTCTTCGGCTGGGCATTTTTTTAATAGCACAGCTGGGATGAGATGGGGTCCACATGCTTTTGAAATGTCAAGGTTTTTATGATAGCATGCACCTGAGCAAGGCTTATTTTCAGATCGTCTAGCGTGGCGTCTGTCCGCATAGGAAAGTCAGGTAGGGGGTGGTTGGAAGGGTCCAGTGTGAAGTTTGAGGCAACCGACTGGCAAGCATGTTAGCCTTCTCAGTTGCTGAGGAGACAACCTCGTGATTGTTGGTTAGTAGGGGAAGGTTTGATTGCCCAGTATGTACTACAGTGTTGTAGATTTCCCAAACGTCTCCAGTTCCTAATTTTTGTACTTCGGTGCGTTTTTTAGTGGTTTCCGTAAATTCTCTGTTAGCAGTCGCTATTTCTTTCTTAACTTTATTTCTAGCTAATATACACTTCAGTCGTTTTGAACTGGATTTATGTCGGTTAAATCTGCTGTATGCATGCTGCTTTTGAGCAATGACAGTTGCGCAAGTCGAAGTAAACCATTGGAGAGAGTGGGGCTTACTATAAAATTTCCGCATGCGAACATGCGCTCCGATTGCAGTTTTGAACCAGTCAGTTGTCTTGTTTGCACACTGTTCAGCAGGTAGAGAAAAATATGGGGTATCTCTGATTAGTTCCCTGATGGCTTCCCAGTCAGCCTTTTTATAATATCTCGTTGTTTTGAGCACTGGCTTTTCAGTTTTGGCTCTAGAGTATAGGGCGATTTCAACCATTACTAATACATGATCAGCATTCCCGAGTGGGATGTGGGCATTCGTTATGCAATCATTGGGATCTGTGGTCAAAAACAGATCTAGAAGTGATACGTATTGTTATCCTGGTCAGGGACACGGGTTGGAAACGTAACAATTTGTGATAGGGAGTGTTATATAGTGAAGCTATGAGTTGTGCTGCCCGCTGCATCTGTGTAAGTAGATAATCCAAGCCAGTTTTTGTGGTGAACATTAAAGTCAGCAAATACATGTACTTGTGCACTAGTGTCGAGAGAGAGTGACGTGCCTATGCTGTCAGAGACGTTGGTTATTTTGGCGCAGTCCTGAGTCGTGGGAGAGCGGTAGATAAAATAAAAGTAGCTAATGTTATGTTGCATGTTTAGTCTAAAGCACACAAAGGATTGATCATCCGTTTCTAGGTTTGTTTCTCTAGCCAGGGGGAAGGTATAACGAATGTAAACTCCAAGTCCGTGCATGTGTCTGTCAGAGTCCAATTCGCTGTAGGACATGTTAACGTTTATACATCTGCCTTAATCACGGTGTGGAGTAACTTCCAACTATCACAGTAATTGCAGTCTATCTTTGTCCACAAAATACACAACTCAGATTCATATGCGAGAAACATCCTCTGCTCTCCTTCGATACTATATCTCATCGATGGAATCTCGAAGATATTTTTAAAAAAATATTCGCAACTTACTCCGGAAACATACAAAAATTGCCACCATTACTAAACCGTTCTATTCAAGTCTTATAATATTCCTGCCCCATACATCTTATCGGATGATCCGTCTTTTTATCCATTTCCTCCTCAGTACAACGTTTAATCGCTTTCTTATTTATTTCTTTTTCTATTTTTTTAAAATCTTATAATTATTTTGAAATTATAATTTATTTTTTTACGGTAACACATCTAAACTCCAATCTTTCACAAAAGTTCCTTTAACTAAGAACAAAAGTTAAAAATATACAAAAAAACACAGACATATATGGATCCCAAACCGTTCACGTCAGCACTCTTTTGTGGTCGGCTGAAATCCCTTTTACTACACCAACAGAACATAAAGTACGGGTTCGTTATTGCTTCGTATTTCAAGAACCCATAAAAATTATCTGTTAGACAATACAAAAATCAAAGTTATGCAGGCATTTGTGTGTTTTTGCTCTGGATCTAAATCACACTTGTTTGCCTTCTGAATAAAAAACATATCAAAATTCAATCATGCAATTTACATCCATTAGCATACAATTAAAAATATTTACACATCACAAAAAAATTCTTAAAAAAATAAAAACTTACTCAAACTGAAAAAAAAATCACATTGGCAGAATTTGGTCATTGTTTCACGAATAATGAACATCGAATTTTACAATATACAAATTGCGACATTTGCAACATGCGAATGCTTTTTTGCTGTTAATATTTCCATAACATTCTTTTTTGATTGGCGTTACGCATAACATTTTTTCCTATTGCGTTTTTATTCATAATTTCCTTTTTTTTTTCTTAATATTTTCTAGAAAGTTAACTTTTTCTACCCTACTATTATTCGGTTTATTTTATTTACGCGTTGTTGTCGAGTTTATTTTTTTCTCCTTTGTTTTTTTTTTCGTTATTGTGGCAGGTTCCAATAATTCCCTTGTTAGAACAGTTCTATCAGGACCACAAAAATGACCCAATGTAATGTAATGGGATACCAACATGATCTATTTTGGTATATATATATATATATATATATATATATATATATATATATATATATATATATATATATATATATATACATATACATACATGCATATACATATGTATGTATGTGTGTATGTATATATATACATACATATATATATACATATATATTAATATATATATATATATATTTAAATAAGGGAGTAGTCACCAACAATGTGTATTTTTTAACATTATTTTATTATTCCGTGGCTTGGGTTTTCATTGAGAATTATGTTTGGATCATTGTAATAATGGTTTTAATCATTGAAATCGTTTTTACGCGCGTTTCAGACGTTCTATGAAGCGTCTTCGTCAGAAATTATTTTCAAATGTGCTGGAGATGTAAAAATGGCAATTGTCGTAGTTCATTTGAAGTGTTTCCAAGTGTAATTGTTTATTATTCATTGGAATGTTCAATTTTTATTACTCTTAAAAAACCTTGTCACCCTTGAAAAGGAAATTGTAAATATTAAAAAAAAAATGGTGTCGCTGTTAAGGCAAAGCTAATAAGAATTATTTGTCTTTCTTGGCCTTTTGGCTAAGATCAAAGTGTAGTATATATTCTTTGGTGCTATATGTCAATTTCTTCTCTCTCAGTGGAAGAGAAATCCTTTACGACTAAGACCATTTTTCTCCAAGTAAAAAAAAAACGACCCTGGTGCCTAAATTTCTCTCGTGGGGAGACATTGTGAATAGGTACTATGTTTAATGTAACAAAGTTTTAATATTAAAAAAGTAAATCGAAAAAGTTATTTCTGATTTACTTACAAAATGCCCTGGAAGTGTTACCCTTGATTAATTATAAAATGCCCTGAAAAATGTCCGTTCTGATTATTTTTTTTGTTTACTTGCCTCCCCACAAGTGTGGAATTGGACATGAGGTCGGTTAAAAATTTAGGGGTAACCAGCTTCCCCAAACGGGCTCTCTGGTCAATAACAAAAATAAGAATTGTATCAGTAATGAAGGTTTACTCCTCCATTAACCAAGACTAAAAAGGGGGGTAAGTCACTGGAATGCTGAAACTGATAGTACACTCAGGCATTCATGTTGAAGCAATGATTACCTAATCACTAACCGTGGTAATGTTTTTGTGTATTACTTTCGAAAAGCTGCTGAAACAGTTTATGATTTAAACATTACTTTATTTCAAGTATATTTTAAGCAGTGGGTTACGGGATATGAATCAGTCCCGGAAATTACTCAAACCAATTACGATTTAAACATTACTTTATTTCATGTATATTTTTAACAGTGGGGTGGGGGATTTAAAATCAGTCCCGAAAATGGGTGAACCCGTTTACGCATTACACATTGATTTATTTAATGTATATTTTTAACATTGGGGTGGGAAATATGACGTCGGTTCCGGAAATGGCTGCAACAATTTCCGTTTGGACATTACTTTATTTAATGCATATTTTAAACAGTAGGATAGGAGATGAGAAGTCGGAACCGGAAATGGCTGAAAAAGTTTTCGATTTGTACATTACTTTATTTCATGTATATTTTTAAAGTAAGGTGGAGATTATAAGTCAGTTCCAGAAATGGGTGAAACAGTCTACTATTTAGGCATTACATTATTTCATGTATATATTTAGCAATGGGTTTGGGATATAAAGTTAGTCCTGGAAATGTATGAAACGGTTTACTATTTAGACAATACATTATTGCATGTATATTTTTAGGAGTGGGTTTGGGATCTAAAGTCGGTCCCGGAAATTGCTGAAACAGTGTACTATTTAAACATTACATTATTTCATGTATATTTTTTCAGTGGGTTAGGAATATAAAGTCGGTCCCGGAAATGGCTGAAACAGTTTACTATTTAGACATTAGATTATTTCATTTATATTTTTGTCAGTGGGTTTGGGATATAAAGTAAGTCCCGGAAATCGCTGAAACTGTTTACGATTAAAACATTTCTTTATTTAATGTATATTTTCAACAGTGGTGTGGCAGACATGAAGTCAGTCCAGGGATTGAATTAGATGTGCAAATATATACTATCAGAAAGTCTTGCCCAATATTGAATGAAATAGATGGAAAACATATAGTAGCAAAATACCCAGCCTCGTCCGGGATTGAATGAGGTAGGTGAAGGATATATATTAGCAGAATATGCGGCGTCACCCGGGATTGGATAAGATAGGTGAAACATATATACTATGAGAATACCCAGAAATTATTTATTTGTTTGTAATGAAATAATAAGTCCAGGGATATATCGAGGGTATTATTTAACTAAGGGGGAGTTACATAGTGGGTTAAAGTTATGAAAATGTTTGTCGAAATTAGTAACATATCCAAGAATTATGAAAAATGATGAAATGTGAGTAACTTGATTGGTGTGTTTGTAATGATATAATAAGCCTAGACAATATATCAAATATATCATATAAGTAGGGGGGAGGGGCATAATCTGGGTTTTTAATTATAAAAATTGTTGTCGAAATTAGTAACATATCCAGAATTATGAACAAAGATTAAATATGAGTTAATCGAGTGTGTGTTTATAATAAAATAATCAGCCCAGGAAATATATCAAAGTAATTATGTAAGTAAGAGAGGGTGATAAGGATAGTTTAAATTATGAAAAATAATTGTCAAAATTAGTAGCATATCCAATAATTATGAAAAATGTAATATGCTATTTAATGTATTAGTGTGTTTGCAATTAAATAATCAGATCAGACAATACATCAAAGGTATTAGTTTAGTAAGTAGGGCGATTATGTGGGTTAAATGATGAAAAATGATTGTCGACGTAAGTAACATATCCAAGAATTTTGAAAAATGGCGAAATGTGAGTTAATTCTTTGGTACGTTTGAAATGAAATAATCATCCCAGAAAATATATCAAAGTTATTATGTTTGTAGTGGGGTTTTGATAATGTGGGTTAAAAATATTAAAAATAATAGTCGAAATGTGTAACATCAAAGAATTTAGAAAAATGATGAAGTGTGAGTTAATTGATAGCTATGTTTTTTTATGAAATAATCAGCCCAGAAAATATATCAAAATATATTTTTAGTGAAAAAGGGCGACGAGGGTGCTTAGAATTATACAAAAAATATTGTTGACATTAGTAAGATATCCAATAATTACGAAAAATGACGAAATGTGATTTAATTGATTAGTGTGTTTATAATAAAATAATCAGCCTAGACAATATATCAATGTATTATATAAGTAAAGGGGAAGAATATAAGGGGGGCTTAAATTATGAAAAATTATTGTTGAAATTAGTAACATATCCAAAAATTACGAAAAATGATTAAATATTAGTTAATTGATTGGTGTGTTTGTAAGGAAATATTAAGCTTAGACAATATATCAAAGTTATTATTTAGTGAAGAGGGAATGGGCGAAAATGTGGGTTAAAATTATGAAAAATGCTTGTCGAAATAAGTAACATATCCAAGAATATGAAAAAATTATTTAATGTGATTTCATGCATAAGGGTATTTGTAATAAAATAATAAGGTCAAACAATATTTCAAAGGTATCATTTTATCAAGAGAGGACGATAATATGGGTATAAATTATGAAAAATACTGTCGAAATTAGTAATATACCCAAGAATTATGAAAGATGATGAAATGGAGGTTAATTGATTAGTGTGTGTGTAATGAAAAAATCAGCCCAGCAAATGTATCAAAGTTATGATTTTAGTAAGGTTGGGAGACAACGTTTGTTTAAATTAGAAAAAATATCGTCGAAATTAGTAACATATCCAAGAATTACGAAAAATGATGAAATGTGAGTTAATTGATGTATGTGTTTGTAATGAAATAATCAGCCTATAAAATATATCAAAGTTATTATATTAGTAAGGTGTGCGATATGGTGAGTTTAAATAAAGTGTATATTATTGTCAAAATTAGTACTATATCCAAGAATTATTAAAACAAAAAACATGAAATGTGAGTTAATTAATAGGTGCGCTTTTATACAATAATCAGCCGATACAATATATCAAATTTATTATTTTAGTAAAGGGAGAGGCGATAATTTGGATTGAAATTATGCAAAATTATTGTCGAACATAGTAACATATTCAATAATTGTTAAAAATGATAAAATATGAGTTAATTGGCCGGTGTGTTTGTAATGAAATATTCAGCCCATAAAATATATCAAAGTTATTATTTAAGTAAGGGGGCAGTACAGTTTTAATAAAAAAAATAGAATATGATTGTGCCTTCATTCATGCTGAATAGAACGCTCACATCATGCTTAGCAAAAATATATTGCATAGGAAAAATGCTGCTGTGGAATTTCCACAGGTTCCGCTAGTTATTATTATTATTATTATTATTATTATTATTATTATTAGTAGTAGTAGTAGTAGTAGCATTATCATTATTATCATTATTATTATTATTATTATTATTACTATTATTACTGTCATTATTGTTGTGGTGGTTGTTATTATTATTATTATTATTATATGTATTATTAGTATTAGTAGTAGTATTAGTATTATTAATATTATAATTATTATTGTTGTTATTATTATTATTATCATTATTATTACTGTCGGTATTGTTTTTTTGGTTATTATTATTATTAGTAGTAGTAGTAGCAGTAGTAGTAGTAGTAGTAGTAGTAGTATTTGCTTTTACTTAATATTTAGGTATCACTGCCCACTCATGCCTATTTTTTAGTCTTCTACCTTAAAATAACTAAAGACTCTAACAATGGATATGGATTTTCTAATAGTGCTAAATTAATTTTAAGAAAATTTTACGAACATTTAGTAAAAATAGATGCACATGATAAGTAAAATGTAAATAGTATAAAATAAAAATAGCGTTGGTATAGTGAAAACTAAATATATATATATATACATACATATATATATACATACATATATATATATGTATATATATATATATATATATATAATAAGAACGCTAACAAAATAATACATGCAAAACGAAAACTACTGCGCCTGCCAGATAGACGAAAGTTGGCGAAAACAAGAGATAAGAAAGAAAAAGAAATCGGTAAGGAGAGGGTAGAGAGGCCATGATTAAATGTTCAAATTTCGAGTCTAGTCCGAAGATGAACGGTAATTAAAAAAAAACATTACAATTATAACTCAAACAGTAGACACGTACGGCCTTGACGATGCACAAGAATTAGCGGGATTTATTTAATCGTGTATTTACTTCTCCTTTAATTATATTTATTTAATTGTAGTGTCTGTCTGGATTATATGTAGACTAAAAAAGTAAATTCGAATACTTTATTTTGTATTTGCGATTGAGAAAATTCTAATAAAAATTTAGATATTATTTCATAAATATACGCCCTTTAAACGAAACAAACTATCAAGCCAAATGTACTTGATGTTAGTAATGTCACATCCTATATTATTATATTCTTGGGGTGTGAGTGAATGTAAAATTCATATAATTATTTAGGATTTTTATTAAGAATTACGATGTCAAAATTTGAGACGTTAAAAACTAAATGAGGGCAAATGTCAGTTACTTAAATATTGACAAGCAATAACGTCATTAGAACCGTGGATCAAATTATAAACTATTATATATATCGTTTATACGATACTAAACTATCTACAAGAACATGATTTTTTTTAATTTGTTGATATATTTTTCATAAGGATAGATACATGACTTAAAATTATTAAATTTACTAATTATTAAATAGGAAACTTTGGTAGAAGATTCATAAATTAATTAAAATTGTCAGTACGAATATTTGGGTTTAAAGATTTTGTTTGATAAAAATTTAATACGGCGTAATGGACAAATATAAAGGTTACTGCAGGTTCTCTTCTAATTTTCGAATTTTTACGATGTCAAATCACATTTGATTTCCTTTTGACATATTATTTTTGCTATTTCTTCTGAAGAGTTGAGGGCATAAAATATTCACTAATTGATATAATAATTAATTGATGGATTTTGTGCTACGAAACAGAAAATGGCAAGAATTGTATAAGTCAACTGATTTAAAGGAATAAATTATAAGATGGTCAACGTCATGAATTTTGGAATATAACTTTTTGTCATTTATTCTTTTAAATATATATATGTATGTATATATAAATATATATATGTATATATAAATATATATATATATGTATATATGTGTGTATATAAATATACACACATATGTATATATATGTATATATAAATATATATACACATGTATATACATATAAATATATACATGTATATGTAAATATATATATAAATATATTTATAATTATATATTAATATATACTTATATACAAATATATATATATATATATATATATATAATATAATATATGTGTGTGCGTGCGTGTGTGTGTGTATTGTGGCTACAAATCGATATTTAAGCCAGTTTAATTGATCATGCGTGAGTTCTTGGTTTCTCCAAGTTTATTGAATAACTTTTCAGTTCGCCTAGTGTTCTTGTTTATTTCGGCTGGCATGCTTTATATTAGGGCCCCGGAAGTTTTTATTCGTGCATATTCTTCTAAATCGTTTTCAATCGGTCCATCCAATCCTCGTCAGCAACGAGTGTGTTTATTGCCCTTTTTATTAAGGCTTGCGTGATTTATAATTATTATTTTTTTATATATTGGTTATAAATGTGAATGCAGGATTGGTCGAAGTGAATTATGTATTTGTAATTTTCTATTGTCTTTATTTATATATTATTTATTCATTATTTTTTATCAGAAAATAGAACTTACTATAAATACAGTTTTAAATAGGCAACCGACTAATTTATTTGCGATTTAAAATAGTAACATTTTTATCGTAAATTGAACTCATTATAAAGCAAAATATATCGGCATATAATGTAAGCTACATCCAGGCCAGCAAAGGGCTTAATTTTATCTGTAGTCGATCTATCTCCAGTTCACAAGAACTCTTTTTTATTGTAAGAAGAAATTATTTGCTGAGATTTGATTTTTTCTATTAGCGGATGTTACGTTAAATATTCCTCAGTAAATGTTTACTTATATGAGATAAAGGCTATTTAAAGACATCATTTTTTTCGAAAATGCTTTGCTTAGATTTTAATATATCCCTCGGTCGATGTAACGTAAGTAATTACATTGTAAAAAAAAATAATTTTCATCAAAGAAACAATAATTTTAGGATCTGATTTGCCAAATTTTCGTATTTTTCCGGATGAATCTATGAGCAAAATATATCAAAGAACAGTGCCAAACATATACACTTTCTTTGGAGTGATTTCTGCAAAATATTAACTCAGCTTTTTTGGAACATATGTGGAACGAAGGCACACAGACAAAAACAAAGTGGATTGTATGAAATAGTAGAATGATAAATAAAAAGATAGATAGATAATTACTCATTCTTTATTTTGTGCATGCATCATTAAATAAATCATGCGTGCAATTTACAGTTCTATATTTACAAATTTACAGTTTATTTTATGCCCTTTTTGCGCTATGTCTGTCTGATGAGAAAAAAATTGAAAGATGTTTAACTACATGAAATTTGGAACAAATTGTTTTTATCATTTGTTTGTTTTGTGCATTGACCCTCATAATGGTTTGGCATATCAACAAAGGTGAACTATAATTGATAAAATACTATTTGCATATATATATATATATATATATATATATATATATATATATATATATATATATATATATATATATACTTTTTAATTTGTTTGTACCAAAGTAGTAATGCGTTTCTCGACAGCCCTGAGCCTGCTAGCTCATCAATGCGGTTTACTAGCATACTATAATCTTTTACAGGCGAGGATCGATCCGACAAGACTACGAATCAGTAAATGCCTCTAATCAAATTCCTATTAAATAAGCAAGTGCTCACAAACAAAAAGGGGGCTACGGTTAAGTAAAACAAAAATATGTTGACTAATTTCTACGAGTATGTGTTATCATTGGAGGAAATATCTGCACATAGATCAGTTTTTTATGGTAATTATGAGAAAAACACTCTATAGTAATGTATCTCTCTTTATATATATATATATATATATATATATATATATATATATATTAAAGGTGTAAAAATGTACATATTAATGATATATCGACGTGTACATTTTTTTGGGATTACCATAGCGTATTAATAAGTCTATTTCTGTTGGTATAGATATAGTCTACTTAACACTACTCCGCATTACGACTATGCCTCGGGAAAGTATGTTATAATTCTCGTAGTTTGGATTGTAATATTTTCTTCAATATTATAGACGATTGTCGCGTGCATCTACCCATCTAGACACAAATTTAATCATTTAAACATCAAGCATGTTATGTTCACAAAATTACACACGTTCCGTATATTTTCCATTATCATTCGTCTGTGTTTGCGTTATGTCGTTTTCTTGTGCTAATGTGTTCATTTTGTGAAGGGTTGATTATCCCCGATACTGATTTATAAGAATCAACACTGAGTTTTACAAAAAAACATGTCAATCTTGTTATTGCTATCTAGGAGACATGATTTTGTACATTCGTATCACATGAGTAGTTTTTACATCATATGTTTTACAAGTGCAACACTGCATTTATTTATAAATTTACTATTATAAATTTGGATATGTTTGTTACAATACCATTGGTTACAGGATGAATTCAAACCTGCATGCACTTAAATCGTATGACGTAAATCTTTGTTAATTCAGACTATGTTGTCGATAATTCCCCCTATATCCAATAAAAACGAGGTTTTTTTGCACGTCAACCGAGAATGCTAACATACTTGCCAGTCGTTCCCCCTAACTTCACATTGGACCAAGAAAATCACTCCGTCCCTGACATTCCTTTGCGGACAGATGCCACACTTGAAAATCTGAAAATCACTCCCTCTGAAGGATGTTATCATAAAAAAGACATAGACACCTCAAAACCATGTGGACCCGATCTCATCACGGCTGTGATATTTAAAACAATGCTCCGCTGAGGTTGCTCTAGTCCTCAAGCAGTACAACAAATGCTTGAAGGAATCTTGTTCTTCTGACTGCTGGAAAACTGCTTCTGCAGTATCAGTTTACAAGAATTCTTGCGAAAAAATGACTTTTCAAATTATTGCTCATTGACTTTCTCCGCTTTTCGCCAAAACATTTTAGTCCAATATTAATCAAGATCTAGTGTATCACCTTACATCTCCTAAAATGCTGACTGACAAACTATATTGATCTAGACAAGCTTGTTCTACAGGAGATATATTTACTGTACTCGCTGAATGTATATACTATTCTCTTGAATAAGCATGTGCGGGAGAGCCGTATATCTAAGGCATTTGGCATGGTTTTGCACGATGGTCTTCTCAGAAAAAGGGATCTTACGCTATTACTAAACGAGTAGTAAACATAAATCTCTCTAAAATAAGAGAAGAATCCAGGAAGTCCTTGACGGTCGTATATCTAAACAATATGATATAAATGCGGGTGTACCCCAGAGGTCGATCCTTAGATATTTATTATTCTAAATATTGACAAATGGCCTAACTGATAAAATTCTATTATCCAAGAAAATGGACAAAAACACCAGAGGAAGACTTCCAATCAGTAGTGGGATGGGGGCAAAATAGATGGTTACATTCAATGCTGCAAAGACTTAGCTTGTTTCATTCAATAATAACAAGATACCTCCTCAAACAACAATAGCTATGAGTAAAGATAGATTACCGGTGTGTACTCCTTTCAGACTCCTTGGTTCACAGGAAACATGAGCCTGAATAGATACATTGAGAGCATGTCCAAGGCTCATGCGAATAAGGTTGGCTACTTCTACTGAGGTAGAAAAGTACTTACGGTTGAAAGTGTCATGTCGCTAAAAGGCCATCATTCACCCCTGTATGGAGTACTGTTGTCACATTTGGCCTGCTTCAACTGCTTCTCGTTCTTCTCTACTGGAGAGGGTTCAAAAGAGAGTCCCCAACCTGATAGGTCCAGAACTGTAATCTAAACTGCAACTTCTATCGCATTTACGTAATGCTACAAATCTCCGCTGTTCTCCAAGTATTTTAATAGTGAATGCTCCGACGAGTAACAAACCCTTGTGCCCACTCGAAGGTAATACAGCAGACAAACCCGGCAAACAGCAAAATCCCACGCCCACACAGTAGAAACCCCTAGATGTAAGAAAGCCCTCTACTCTAGTAGTTCCTTCCGCACTACTGATAGACATTGGAACACCCTTCTGAGTTCCTCCTTTCCCAACTGTACTAACATTTATAAGTTAAATGATAATGTAGACGGATACCTCGCTGCTCAACTCCCTACTTAGTACCCCTGCAACTTATACCTGTGATAGTAGCTTCCTTCATCAAAGTGGTTCTGTGCTTTGTTTGGAGTGAAAATTGAATAATAATAAAAAACGCTGAACATAATTTTACTTTAACATATTTGATTATGTCGTATTGTCTTTATAAACTAGGACGTGATCTATGTTTTTATTAAAATCATAATTCACAAACGAAGTATCTGATCATCTAATTACTTTAACGGTCTAAGAGGTCACACTGTAGAAAGTATCTTTTAATTTACGTCTATATCCCTCGACTATAAATGTTTCATTTATCTCTGTACTATCTTGTTTATCAGTTATCTCTTTCACTATCTCTATACATCGCTTATTATTTCATTATTACTGTTTATTCATTTTCCTCCGTCCTTTCCCTCTCATAAAGCTGTCCATTAGATCAAAATATATGATTGTTTTGCCGACGGAACGAATACAAGTATATTTATCATAGCAGCGATGTTATTGGTGCATAGTTTATTATTCTTCATATATGATGGAACAAGATCACTGAACGGACTTGTATTGTTTAAAGATATTTTGGGGAACTGATTATATCAATATGTCTGGGAAATTAAAAGCAGGATCAGCAAATTCTCTAAATGTCTTCTATGTTTTTAAATCATTAATATCCGAAAACCAAGAGTAGCTTCACACCAAGTAAGAAAACATATATATATATATATATATATATATATATATATATATATATATATATATATATATATATATATATATGTATATATATACACACATATATATACATATATATGTATATACATACATATATATATATATACATGTATATGCATATATACATATATATACATATGCATATACATATATACATACATACACATATATATACACATATATATATATACATACGTACATATATATACGCGTATATATATATATATATATATATATATATATATATATATATATATATATATATATATATATATACATTTACTAGTATTTCAGCCCGGCGTTGCCCGGGTGTTGATGTGTGTGTTGAGCAAAATAAATAAATAGACAAAGAAAAATAAAAATGGTAGTAGGAAGGAAGGCTCGAATCTGTACCGTGAAGGAGGAAAAGAACGGGGAAAACTGACGTCTTTGCTGTTACGACCACCGCCAAAGCAGAAGTGACGTAGGTTTTAATTAAGGCTAGACAATCGAAAGGAGAGGATGACTTTCAAAAATATCAGCCAAACAAGCAACTCCTCCTTTAGAAAAGTTGATAGTTTAAGGTGAATATATTAATATTTTAGCCAATTTTTCGATATTTGTCGTCTGACTCGTCGAACTTCAAAACTATATTGTAAAAATCCATCGCTTCCGTCGAATGTTTTAGGCATACATGCAAATATACGTACATACAATTATATATTGGCTACTATAAATTTTCGACCCACACTGATAAAAAAATATTGCCCTATCTCTGAATACCATTAATGTAAAATTTCAAATGTTTACACTAGAAATTATCTTAGTAATTTGGTAGAGACCGCAGAAATCATTTTTTCCACTTCGACTCCTATTATAACCCTTGAGATTTATCATTTTAGCTTGAATCAAGTTATTTAGTTAGCTCCCTGTTCAAGGAACCTATATCTAAATTTTCAATTGTTTATACACAAAATTGGTTGAAGAGTTTTGTAGAGTTCTGAAAGGTGAAATCGCTGAAGTTTGACTCCTTAACAGCCACATTTCTGCTCGAAAACGGATTACAAAATTTCCGCAAATCTCAGTACCCTTTATATCAAATTTCGAGTGGTAGACTTAAAATTGACAGAGTTATTGCATAGGTATATATATATATATATATATATATATATATATATATATATATATATATATATATATATTCTAATGTCATCCTCTCTTTTAGAATGCTTTTTCCTTAATTTAAACATATGTCACTTCCGGTTTGCTGGTGGTCGTAACGGCAAAGACGTCACGTTTTTATCGTTCTTTTCCTCCTTAGCGGTACGGGTTCGAGCCTAGCTTCCTACTCCCACTTTTTTTTTTTTTTTTGCTCAACACACATTTCCAAACACTCGGGCAACACCGGGCACCCATGCTGTTTAGCAATATTGATATACCTATCCATACGCTTCGATGTGGTGTCAGGAGCTATGGTAATTGGCAAGGAATATTTTGAACTACCACTAATAAGCGAACTAAAGACCTCTTCCCTTTGCTTCCCTTCTCTGTCACTTTTCTTTTCATTGTTTTCTTATCACTTCTTACGCTTTTTTCACCTCTCTTCTCCTGTACGTATCTTCCGTCCTTCTCTCCTCTCCTTCGCCCAACCTAACTCGTAGAACAAGAGATAGCGGGGAAGAGTTTGATGGGAACGCTAGGGCACACTCTCTGGCCACAGCAAATTATATGAAGAACAACTGATAATAAAAATGACTAATCTTGAAACTTTAACAAATTCGCATGAAGATTGTGAAATAATAATATAATCCACGCCCATCCCTCTAAATTAAACCGAATATACAAGAATGTTCTTGAATTATATTATGCACCTACTGATATTATCAACACTTTCTTTCGTAAATGGCTACACCTCCAATTTCTCAGACAACAACCCTTTCCACTCTACTCTAACGCCCTTTTTTAGAAATGTCTTAAGCGCTGTGTTACACAATAATAATACATCTAATTCTTTGTTTCTATTTAGGAATAGCTTACATCGTAATTTGTCCTGACATAGTCATTATAATATGTGTTATTATATACGAACCATCGCCTCAAGATGTCTCTAGTTTCGAAAAATATTGTTCACCGAAACCTGCACATGACTGTATAGTAATATATTACTGCATATGTAACCCTCCAGACACACACACACACACACACACACACACACACATATATATATATATATATATATATATATATATATATATATATATAAGTTTATTTATATAAACATTAATTGCTACATATGTGCATACATGTTTCTGTAATCATCCGTGCTAAGGAAGCTTAGGTCTTAAAACCATGAATTATCTTCGGAAAACCTTCGAAATTGTATATTCGAAATGAGCTGTGAAACAGCGAAACAGTACTTTATGTGGATGATTATATATATATATATATATATATATATATATATATATATATATATATATATATATATATATACATATGTATGCATGTATATATAGTCATCCACACAAAGTCCGTTTCGCTGTTTCACAGTTCATCAATACGGCCAGACAAGCTGGGATCCAAGCCCGTCGGCCCCAACGAGACTCTGCGCTTCTAACCGATGCGAAATTCGGATGCTGCTATGATGCTAGTGAATTTACAATGTTTTGACATCGTAAATACCAAGCTCACTTTGTTTACACAAAGAATATCGCTTAATACGCAAATGGTAATTTGTATATTGCGTGTGATCCTATCAATGTGTAAATATTTTATATCGTACTCAAATTAAATGAATTTCTCATCCCCTTCCCTGTGTAGCACTAGCTTTTTAGATTTATTTGTCTGTAACCTTCCAAAATTCTTTATATGGTACAAAATAATTTTTAGTTGGATTCAACAATTGTTATGAGCCATTTTCTCATGAATTTTTATCAAGAAATCCTTAAACATTGTATTACCGGATTAAAGTGTCCTGGCAAGTCATATCCGTAGATTTTATCACACCGTTGTGTATAACTTTCATTGGTATATATATATATATATATATATATATATATATATATATATATATATATATATATATATATATATATATACTAAATACCAGATTTAAAAAATACATAGTCCGTTTTTTAATATCAAACTTAAACTTTAATTCCTTATTAATTCACTTCGATGATACTACAACTGTTTATTGAATTCGTATTCTTCTTTATTGACTTCGACACCGTTTCTATTTAGATGCTGCATATTTAAACGTGTACTTCCTGTAGAAGGGGAATACCTGGCATTTTCTGGTCGTAAAATACGCTTTAATATGATATTTTTAATTTCTCCAAATTTCGTTTCTGTTAATATAGCTTCGTCAATTAAAATGTAAATAACGGGTTTAGGTGTAATCAGCTAGATTCAGAATTAAATATAAAAAAAAATAAAATGATAATAAAATAATAATAAAAATACTAATATTATTAAAATAATAATGATGATGATAATAATAATACTAATAATAATAATAATAATAATAATAATAATAATAATAATAATAATAATAATAATATATGCATGTATAACTTGTAATTTTATTTTCAAAAACAATTTTATACGAACATAAAATCATTGCCTTATTTCCTGACTATCTAAAGATGGATTATTTCTCACATTCATACGAAGATATATTTGAAAAAATGTATGTGTAACAATGTACTTTTTGAAAGTAACTGCGGGATTTTATTTCTAACGAAATTCATATTTAAATAGGTTAATGTATAAATAATAGCATAACAAAATATATTTAATTGAACACATTTATTCGGACGACATTTATATGAATAACACTTGTGTGTTTGATGCAGAATGTACATTTCTATACACGCATATACATACACCCCCCATATATATATATATATATATATATATATATATGTATATATATATATAGAAATATATAAAGGGTGAGCCCAAAAAACGGGTCCCAACTCTAATTAGACCCCGTTTCTTAATATGTTATCCGAATGAATTGAAACTTTAGTCATAACTAGTTTATTATATTCAAAACACCACACCAAAGCACTAGGGTATTTGACCTTTTCTCTCCGTTCTACAGCATATGTTCTAGATAGCGATCATTAAGGTTTCTTTTTTTGTCACCCTGTGTGTGTATATATATATATGTGTGTATATATATATATATATATGTATATATATATATATATGTATATATATGTATTTATGTATATATGCATATATATATATGTATATATATGTATATATGTATGTATATATATATATATGTATATATGTATATATATGTATATGTATATATATATACATATATATACATCAACACATACAATATATATATATATATATATATATATGTGGTTGTGTGTATGTATATATACAAAGATGAGTGTTTTAAAAAGATGTTCATCTAAATCAATAATTAATAAAATTGATTTTCACCATAAGTGTATTAAGATTCGAAATACGTCCCCCTTATAAAATCTTACTGTACATCATCATATTTCGTAACATTCATATACAATGATGGAAACACATCGTTAAATATTGCTAATTACACGGTTATTTTGTAATAGCTTAAAATATTTTATATTAACGGTGTACCTTATATTATATATTTGTCATTTTAATCTACATGGTTATATATAGCATATTATTGATAACCGTTTAATAGCCAATATCGTTAAAATGCCCATATCGTGCACATTCATTTAATCATTTAATCAAAAACGTTAACAGAATAATGTGTTAAATTCAACAGCTTTGATTTAAAAACCACCTATGTCACTGCTTTCCTGATGGGCATACATTACAACGTTCTTATACAACCAACACTTCTGTTTAGCGTGCGCATGTTACTTCCCTTTATCTTTTTACTAATGTCAGCAGAACGGTCTTTAATTATATCCTCCCTTTTTTTGTATACTATTCCTAGGTAGTTCTTTCTTTTTTAAGGCGAGGTTTTCTTGTGTTGCGAAGATCCTTCTACACTATTTCTCATGATAACATACTCGCATATCTTAAGTTCTCATTCATAAATACTTCCTTTAACTATAATTTCGTTTATGTTTGATAAGGTTTTCTAGTATCATTATGTAACCATACTATCATCTCACCACGCATGGGTTTCTTCTTAGAAAGGTAATGTCATATATGTTTGTTTACCATAATAACGAACAATTAGCTATTAATTGAATTGGTTTCAGCATTAAACTTTCGAGTATTCTTTCTCTCGTAAATGTCTACAGTAAGTTATGCTATTTTTAAGATGCATTTTACGAAGGACCAACTTTGAGAGATAAAGTTATAAGTTTGTTCCTACTGATACAGTTTTTCTATGATGACATTCTCATTATAAAGGGGCGGTTTTCTATAATAAAACTCCTCGTAATATCATCATCTCAGTAAGTATATTTTTCTTTATGGAGGAGTTTATATAGACTGTTCAAGATTATCTCACTCGTTTCCAAACAATTCCTGCCACGGAAACTATATGTGTCCTTCTAATAAATGTGTTCAGATGGTTAGATTGATATTTTTATCAGTTTCGCGGTACTAATAATCACATAAAGTAGGTCTTGCATGCTTTAATCGCAAATGAACTAAAGTAGTTTACAATATCCATATACGTTTCTGTTTGCTTTTTTGTAATAAAAAGAATATAGTAGGGTCAATGAATTAAATGTGATTCTGTGTCAAGAAATACTATCAGAATTCTATTGGATTTTAAATGCGATAGAAGAGGTCACGGTACACTTTTTTCTGTCCTTTTCGTGACTTTCCTATTATGAATTAACTCATATCATGAGATGTACGATTTGGGATTGCTTTACAACAATTTAATTTTTTCTGTAATAAACCTATTAAGTTTTATTTACGTCTGTTAGTTTATTTATATTGTTTGGTATATATGTGAGTTTATATTGTCTATTATAGGTCTCTATTTTCCTACTGACATTTAACTCCCAGAGGTAATTTCTCTTCAATCCCCAGAGTAAAACGCGTAAAAAGGGCAATAAGTCTGTTTACATGCGTGTTTGAACTAATCAACACCATCAACTATGTCCAAACCTTTTTTTTTTACCAGAATCGATTTGTTTACTAATTACATATAGGTGAAGAGATATGGACCCAAACCAAAATTGTCAACATATAATCAATATTTTCTTTCGTACTATGCCAGTGCTGATAGCGTACTCTTATTGGTGAGCAAGTGATTATATCCTTTGTACAAATGTTTTCTGATCGACTAGAAGATAATAATAAACATTCACATTTGGATAATCACTAAAGGGCATTGCGGCGAAACGGGAAAATGTTAACTTCAACGACGAGAAAAATTAATCACTGCCGTTTATTATATTATACATTGTTAAAGATTTGTGTCACTTACTCCTTTTTATTCTTCTTCATTTCGGGGTCCTGTTGCCTGTTATCATACTCGGTCTTAGATATTTGCAATACAAAGGTGTTAAGGATTTTTAATTATATTTATGAATTGGGTGTTCATGATATAATGAACGGAACTTTCCAATCGTCCCGATCGACATAATACTGAACCCCCTTAGAATGAAAATAAACTATTCCCAAAATTCCCATAAACAGTTGTTTAAAGTTAATTATCGCTAACCAAACTGAGATCGGCGCAGACCACAACCACCAACACCAACATCACCAATTGCTACCACCGCGAGCCACAACCACCATCACAACCGTCGATGCTATTGCCACCACCGATACCGCACCTCAGCCACCTCCGCCACCGCCACAACAATCACCACCGCCATCGAATTTTCTGCTACCAACACCGCTAATCAAAAAAAAATCAATTTCTTAACCGTGATGTGCGGAAAAGTAAGCACAACAGAATATTAGGTAAAATAATCGAATATTTTTTTGGAAATAGGAAATAAGGTACTTGTAGAGTATTTTACAAAACAAATAAGTTAATGGTACAATATAGTCCCAATATTAAAGAACACGGAAAATTTTATCACTGACTTCAATGAAAGTTATTAAAATGAAACTCACATAAAATCATCGAGTAGTATGATGCTCCTTTCTGTTCATATAGGTAGAATAGAGTACAATTACCTTTATTCTAAGATAGAATACTGTACAAGAGCATTTATTCTAATACAGAATACTGTACACGTCCATTATTTCTCCGCACATTATTTGGGAAGCGGCGAAGGGGAAGGAAATGTGTATAATAAGTAAGTAACGGAAATTGTTTACGCATTGTAAATGTTTTTAGCATGGGATGCATGCTATAGATCCCGGTAATAGCCGAAGTCGTTTACGATGCAAATATCACATTATTTCGTATATGTTTTTGAGAGGGGATTATAATATGTCAGTGCCGGCGATCGTTGACACAATTTACTATTTGAAAATCACTTCATTACTTCTAACGAAATAAGACATTTTTTTTCATAATGAATTAAGACTATGCAAATATATATATATATATATATATATATATATATATATATATATATATATATATGTGTGTAAATGTCATATCACATGCCAACATCATACACTTGTATTTAACCAAATCCTAACAACCGCACATATTCACTTTTTCTGATCACTATAAAAAATTGCAAAAGTTGGCATGTGACAGTTTTCATTTAAATCGTATTACTAACAAGTTAACATATAAGATTACAAAGAAATGATTTAGCCATAACTAACTGTTTCACAAGTCCCTTTTTATTAAATTGTAATCTCTAAAACATAGTGATGCTTCACTATATTTGTATATCTAGTAATAATATATTCTCTTACATTTCTGCATATCTGCATCCAAAAGAATTTATTTTAAACTCACGGTCTAATCGGAAATAATAATTCACTGATTATTCTTTGATGTGCACTCTATTGTTTGTTTATGTGATGGTATTTTTGTTAGTCTATTTTCATGAGGTTGGTCAATCGTATAGGTGCAAGCAATCAGAGCCGGATACATACATTTTGTTGAACTTGTAAATAGTTTAACTTGAGAAGAATTATATTATACTAATATTAATACGCATAGATAAGATAAAGGTAGCATGTCAGTAAAGTAATAGTACGTAGTTGATATCTCCATTTTAATATTATACGCAATAATTATCCTTGTGAACAGGTGTTCTAATTTAAACACGCTCAAGCAAATTACATTTATAAAAACGTGATATATACCTCCTTCCAAAACAACAACAACATAAAAACAAAACAAGTTAGTATGCACAATGCCTAGGTCTTCAATTATTCATTTATCAAAACGTTTGGACATAGAAAACAAAACAAAAATATAATCATATTCAATTTTTCCATGGATTTTGCTTACAAATTATAGAAATGAATATTAATAAAATAATATGCCTTAATCTGAGAAAATTGACTGAATCGAAGAATATGCCATTCCGTAAATGCTTGATGTATTTAAAAAAAAAACTAATTAATAATGGAGTTTATAGAATAGATACTGTGTTTTGAATAATATGAAATAAGAAAGCCTGGTTTGCCGTACAATTAACAAAGCGAAGAAATCGAAATACAAAAGCGAGAAGATGATTAATCGACGTTTGTGTCGATTTGATTATGAAATGCTCATTGAATTTTATGTATACGCTGGCGCAGCGGATAATCATAACGACAGTGTCTCTCGGGGCGTATGATTAGAGGAATCACTTCCGCTGGCCAGTTTGCAAGTTCGCTGATTCTAATAGCTCGTTAGGAACATTGCCACAACACTCAACAATTAGTGTAAGCATACTCATTCATAATAAATAATGTGCATATGCATATGCATTAATAAACAAGAAGCTGCAATCTTTGATAGTAATACATGTTATTCTAAATATCACCAAAAACTATTTGGCAGTGTTAAACCAAATATAAAAGAAAATACTATTGCGACATCGGACGAATCAGCATTGTTATAAACTATTGCAGTAATATAAGTATTACAATTCTTAAGAAGTATGTCTTGGTATCTAATTATTATTAACACAATTACCTTTAGTGCAACTACTACTTGTTCAACGACCACTAAATATATATGAATCATTATTGCAATAGATAAATATTTAACTTTACTATTAACATTTATCGATGCTTTCTAGGACAAAACACCTGGAGGTCGACGCTTAAATATTAACTGTTATCGGTTCGTAAAATTATTAATTTCTCTTGTCTTCTGTAGATTTGATAGTGTAGATTCTATAAAACAGTTACATTAAATCGGAAGTGTGAGGAGAGTGAGGTGCACTGTCAATATTTCCGTATCCGTTTTATGATATTATATGTTTTGTTATTTATAGCAGTTTATTGAGAGGGATCAGAAAATCATGACATTTTCAAAACTCGCTAATCAGAATGTTTCAATATCTTATATGTGGACTGTTTTTTTTAATATTTTGCTGATCGTTTTAGTATGAGGGAGTAACACATTCGAAACACATCCGTTGCTCAGGAAACAATAACGTGAATGCGGAAATGAGTGAAAAAAATAACTATATTTTCTGCCATATTGTATTTTCTAGGAATGTTCTCACGTAATCATTTTATTTAATGTGCGACACTCGTAAACCTTAAACGAAGTTATGATGTTTCTTGATTTGGCAGCATATACAATACATTACTGGATTAAAATTGTGCATAAGAAGCGATTGGCCAGTCAAAGTGACTTTATTATCGGGGTGTGGATACAGAGGCTATCCTCGGCAGGATGCTGCTTTTATGGGGAGAATAAGTTTATGAAATAATAGAGAAGGAATACAACAAGTGTTGAAAAAAAAACTCACATCAGAATACTTCTAATAAAATGTGTAACAACACGCAGTATGTATTGACCATTACATTTTAGACAGTGCAACCTACGATTTTAGTGCCATTTATATACACTTTGTATAAGAATCGACAATATTTTTCATGGATTATATCTCTATAAGTGAGTTTACTTTATGTAATGATCTCATGTAATCCCTCTAAAAAATTTTCTGTTTGATACAATTGTCATTTTTTTTATATTTATATGATACTAATTATTTCAGTAATACTGTCGCCTTCATTCTACATAATTTAATAATCTGTTTCTCTAGAAAATATTAATTTATATTTAACAAAGTAAATCCAAATTAGTTCTATAAACTTATATTTTAAATCGATTTTTATCGACATCCTAACAGTTAAAGTACTGATCCAAGAAATTCCAGAATAGAAAAAGGACCATATATGAATTGATATATATATATATTTATATATATATATATATATATATATATATATATATATATATATTAATATATATACATATATATACACACACACACATATATATATATATATATATATATATATATATATATATATATATATATATATATATATATATATATAGTACAGTATGTCCCAAAAGAAGCTGACGGATTTAAAATTTAATTACCTTCCCCAATATTTAATGTATGCGTACCAATTTCAATATGTAGGTAGGGGAGCTTCTTCGTAGTCTTTTGATATATAGAAACGTATAATAGTTTTATTAATCTACTTTTATTTAGCAAACTTGAGTTAGGGTATGCTCTTCACAAGGTCTAATTTTAGTTTTGAAAAATTATGTTACTCAAATGTCAACCATTTTCTTTTTCACATTCTCCTGCTCTCTGCAGTGCATTGCCCAGCACATCACTATATGTTTCAGGGCTCATGACCCTAATTTCCTCCTCTGTATTGTTTTTAAGGGAATTTACTATGACTAGTTTGTTGTCGTATATCCGCTCTTTGAAGTAACCTTAAAGGCAGAAATCTGCACATGTGAGATCTGGCGAGCGGGGTGGCACATTTATCTCACATCCACGAGAAATTATTCGGTTGTCAAATATGTTCTAGAGCAAATTTAATGGTTCTCGTGCCGTATGTGCCGTTGCGCTGTCCTATTCGAACCACAGTGAATGTTTGTTATGTACTCAAGGTCGATCAATTCTTCAAGCATCTGACGGTACCGAGCTCCTGTTACTGTACATTTTCCCCTTCAGTTTCAAAAAAGTAAGGTCCGATTAAATCATCCTTCGTTACTCCACAAAATAGTGTACATTTTTAAGAGTGCAACTGCTTTGTGCTGTTGCGTGTTGATTTTTTGATCCCTAAATCCTGCAATTTAGCTTATTTATGAACCATTCAGATGAAAATAGGCATCATCGAACATAATGAGGTTTTTGAGAAAGATTGGCTCCTCATTGGCAAAATCTTGCAATTGCGTGGTGTTTTCTGTATTGTTTGGCTGAAGCTCTTGCACCAACTGATTTTTTTATGGAAATATGCTTTCTTCATACATTCTTTGAAGATAGGATCGAGAGATCCCAGTTTGACCTGATCCCCTTCTTGCTGGTGTGGATGTATCCTCGGCCACACTCTCAGCTAATGGTACGATCCTCATAACTTCTTGCCGTACCGGGTCTACCGAATTAGGGGAGATCACATATAAACCTTTACTCATGAAATCGAACAACCATAGCTTTTATTGCATTGGACGTAGGGGAATTTGTTGTGTTGAAATTTCGTCGTTTTTGAGAAAGATTGGCTCCTCATTGGCAAAATCTTGCAATTGCGTGGTGTTTTCTGTATTGTTTGGCTGAGATCACATATAAACCTAAAGTCATGAAATCGAACAACCATAGCTTTTATTGCATTGGACGTAGGGGAATTTGTTGTGTTGAAATTTCGTCGAAATTCTCTTTGTGTTGTTGATATTGACTCATTCAACCGAAAATACGACTCTACGATAAACTCGGTAGTATAACGACTCATGATGAAGTTAGAACGCTTACTCTAGATTATATGAAGAAATAAAAGAAAAATATAAAAAATAAAAAAGTTGATTTTCTTAACCATAGAGTCTAAAAAATACAATATGGAACCACTTTCTCCCAAAGGTTCACCAACTATATTTACTTAAAAAGGCAAGTTTTTTTTTGTTTTGTTTTTTTAGAGTTTGTTTGCCCGTCCTCAAAATACATTTTCAATTTATGCTGAAGACGTTATCCAGGAATATTTTACTTTATTTCTCGATTGTTTTATTCGTAAATATAGAATAAATAAATAAATATCTTTTTCGAAATGATCGTAGATATTAATAAGATTTAGCAAGATTTCTCGTATTAAAATTTCATTAATAATTCACAATTATTTATTTTTTTACCTTTATATATATATATATATATATATATATATATATATATATATATATATATATATAGTGACCAAAAAAAAAACAGAGGACATTCAATAGTTTTTCAGCATTTTATAGTCAACAGAGAAAAAAGGCCAAAGCCCGTAGTGTTTTTATGTGATATTTTGAATATAGTAAACTAGTTATGGCAAAAGTTTCATTTAATTCGGACAAGACACTAAGAAACGAGGCTTAATTAGAGTTGGGGCCCATTTTGTGGGGTAACTGTCTCTCTCTCTCTCTGTCTCTCTGTCTCTCTCTCTCTATATGTATATATATATATATATATATATATATATATATATATATATATATTAGCATTCCAGCTCGGCGTTGCCCGGGTGTTTCCAGATGTGTGTGGAGCCAAAAAAAGTGGTAGTAGGAAGGCAGGGTCGAACCCGTACCGCGAAGGAGGAAAAGAACGGAAACAAACCTGACGCCTTTGCTGTTACGACCATCGCCAAATCAAAAGTTGTGTAGGTTTTAATTAAGGTTAGACAATCAAAAAGACGGGATGACCTTCGGAAATATTGGTGAAAAAGCCTATCCCTCCCTGTAGAAATGTGCACAGTTGAGGGTGGAGAAATTAATGTGTTTGCCAATATTTCGGTATTTCTCGTCGGAAGGGTCGAGCTGTAAAACGATGCTGATCTCGTGAAAATCGAAAGTTTTAGGCAGCCATATTGTTGGTAGCTAAATTTTCGACCCAAAACGATTAAAACGCTTGCCCTATCTCTGAATACCATTAATGAAAAATTTCAAATTTTTAAGCCAGAAATTGTCTGAGTAATTTGGTAGATCCCTATTATGATCCCTTAACATTTATTGTTTTGGGTTCAAAACAAATTATCAAGTTAGATCAATTTCCAAGGACCTATATCTAAAATTTCTAGTGTTTAGATCCAAAATTGTCGGAGGAGTTCGGTACAGTTCTCAAAGGTGGAATTGTGTAACTTTGACGCTTTAGCAGCAAAATTTCTCGCCAAACTCGAATTGCAAATATTTTCACAGATTTCAGTACTCTGTATGGCCAAGTTCGAGTCTGTAGACTTAAAATCGAGATAGTTATTGCGTAGGGAAATGTACACAGACACAGAGACACACAGACACAAACGCAGACCGACAGACACGTACACTTTGTCCGGGTGTTTCGATGTGTGTATTGAGAAAAAACAGTGGTAGTAGGAGGGCAGGCTCAAACCAGTACCCCGAAGGCGGAAAAGAACAGGGGGAAAACTGACGTAACAGAAAGTTACGAACACCGCCAAACCGACATAGGTTTTAATTCGGCGTAGGTATTTTGTAGAGTTCTTTAATATCAAATCGTTTAAGATTTACCCCTTAATAGCCGAATTTTTAATAGAAAATGGATCAGAAAGATTTTCCCAAATCTAAGTGTATCAAATTTCGAGTATGTAGACTGAAAATTGGCAGAGTTTTTGCGTAGGAAAATGTACGCAGACTGACAGACAGCGACACACACATACAGACACACATACACGTTTACATTTATAGATATATAGATATATGCCCACATACACACACACATATATATATATGTATATATATAATGTGTGTGTGTGTAAGAGAGTGTGTGTCGAACCTTTTAAAAGAAATGATGCCATAGACTGCATTATCCTGTTTAAAAAAATAATAGCCAGCAGTTAACCCACCTTAATACTGGATTTGTTAATTATTTTTTAGCTTATAATAGGAAGAATATGGGTAGGTGCTGCAGTGTAATGATCAGACGTTCGTTGAGAATTGTTATGTACAATATATGATGTATTCTTATTCGACTTGCTATTTTATCAACGTACCAATAATGCTTCAATTTAAACTAATTTATGTTCGTTTTCTCCAAAAAATCGAATCTTGGATTGATCCTTAATTCGAGTGCAACCAGTTAATCTCTGTCAAACCTATTTTATTTATTTATTTATTTTTTGCAGCCTTCTAATATTCGAGGAATATCATTCTGTTCGTCTCATGTGATTCTCTAAAGCCATTAATAATATAACTAATCGTTTTGAAAGCTAATGATGTGTAAAGATATATGACTGCACATAAATATTAGTAAATTATTAGTTTTTATAGGTGGTTAACAATACTTTTCTGAATTTCCAATGTTAACTCCGGGGAATGACGTCACAGTTGTAGTGGTGAGTAGACAAACACATCATTATGTTGCTTTTCAACCTGCTCTGGGGTTCTTTAGCAATTAAACAACCTTCACTTTTGGGGTGGAGCTAGAGGGAGTAATGCCCATTTTGTAGTCACTATGCAATATCCTACAATGTCATATTCACAAGTATATGGAATAACTATGGAATCATATTCCGGAAATAACATCGTTTCCTAATGTGTTGTTGCTGGTTGTTATATAGAAAGCTGGGATAACTGCATTAATATTGAAAATTCTGTAAAGTAAAAGTTGCCTAATCATCATTCGCATCAATGCATTTATTTCGAAACCATGCTGAGTTATGGTCAAGAAATTATATCATTTCATTTTAAATGATGGTGTTTGTAGTAGGGAAGGAAATAACACAGTAATGTGGAATTTTGTAGTGAAGCAAGAGTTGCCTAATCACTAATATTCTCAATATATTTGTTTATTTGTTTGTAAAGCCCGCTGAGTAATCTTCCGAAAATTACTTCTTTGTTCCAAAAAAAAAAAAATTGTTGTCAGTTGTGGTGAAAAAAATAAAAGAGAATAAAGTGGAATTTGATAATAAGCAAGGGTTATTTACCACTTAACTGTGAGAAAGTATTTATGCATTAATTTTAAAATCCTGCTGAGGTATCTTCCAAAAATGTCATAATTCTTCTTACAATAATAGTGCCGATATTGAGGAAGGAAAGAAACGCAGTAATGTTGAAATTTATGGTGACTAAAGAGTTGCGAACTCATAAACCAGTACAATGTATTTATGTATTAATTTAGAGATCCCAACGATCTATCTTCTTAAAATGAATTCAGGTTTCGTAAAATTATACTAGCCTTGGTGGGAAGAGAACTTATTTCATATATGTTGTACAATACCTATCTAGAGTATGTTAAATCGTTTCATATATGCATATAAATTGCCCGTCCGAAGGCAGGTAAATATATTTTAAATATGTGTTGTAAATTACCCGTCCCAACAAGGTCAAATTATGTCATATACATTCTGTAAATTAGCTGTCCTATGAAAGGTAATATTATTTAATACATGTGTAATAGCCGTCCTAGGGTAGGTAAAGTAGTATTTTGCTCGAAATAGCAAATGATACATAAGCATTAAAAATTCATCTCTGCAAAGAATAACAATAACAATCAACTTCAATTTCCTCATTGTTTTATACGGTCCTGGAGAACGCCGGGTAGCCCTACTAGTATAACTAGACAATTATATTATTGTTTGTTTGCTAAACACTCCCACTGTTCATAAATTACAAAAAAGAGAAAGCTAAGCATTTGTGTATTTATAAAGATCGAATATCGCTTACGTTATGGAAGACATTTGACTAGCAAGTTCTAAAGCACTGCAGCTATATTAAATAAATTCAAGACGAACGTATATTTTCTCAACATCTACCGTATAGTAAAATCTCTACATATGAATGTTACTTACTCCACCGGTTCAAACACATTGAATGATATTGTATTTTATACTTTGTAACGTAAAATGCATCTGTACGTTGCATTCGGGATAAAAGTAAAAATTATCGGATTTTTTTTTTCATACTAGGCGGAAGCTCAAACCATTCCCGAAGAATGGAATTCTAAAAACGATACAAATTCCAGCTCCCAAGTATACACACATAAATAACGAACAGTAAAAACGCTCAGAAAATCCACACTACCAGTTGTTATTTACATGGACTGGTTCTCAAACAGAAGTTACAAGATAATGCATCTTAATAGCGTACATTCTACTATATACTATTTAAACAGAAATAATATTGCATAGATTGTATGACATTTCGACACGTGAGTAGTGGCATAGATAAATATATATTCGAATTAATTATATATATATATATATATACATATATATATATATATATATATATATATATATATATATATATATATTAGTGATGCGACGATTTCAGAATATTTCGCGGTTCCTATACAGTTACCGATTCCGTTCTAAATTCCCGATTCTTATACGAGTACCGATTCTGATTTTTGAAGATTTATGTTAAAATTTATTTTAACATTTATTTTAAAGATTTATTCCCTGAAGAAAAAATGCATTTCATTACTTTAACACCCTGTGAAATACCCGTGTTTATTTTTACAAAATGTAAAATGTACAACAGAGAAGGTTGGGGGGCATATATTACATGAGTAAATCTGTCTAAATATTTTTCGCAAATGTTTTCCTTGTAGTCGATTGAATGTTCCGATACACAGAGATTTATATTTCTTTAAAAATAAAGCTTGTTTGCAAGGTTGTTCTTAAGTTTATTTGTATTTCTTCATAATTGAAAATCGTCGGCGATTTATATGCACAATTTAGGGACGGTGTACGAAATCCTTCTTCCCCTATTAAAATACTTTCGAGGTGTGAACTATTCTGAGACTTATCTCTCACAAATATGCTCATGTTTCTTATATTTATTATTAAATCTGATTGGTGATTAGATTACTTATTTTAACTGTAAAAAGAAAAACATAATGCCTAAATAATCTCATTATAATAATAAGAAAAAGAGGATAGAAAAGAGGAGGAAGAAGAGCAATACTTATACTACTACTAATAAAAATAACACAAAGGTATAGATAAGGTATTAAGTTTCCATTAGCTCCCAAAATATATTATTCTACTTTTTAGCTGCTTACTTTGAATGCCCACCCAACAATAAATTCTACTTTTATACAGATGATTATGTTAATCTATCCAACAATATAAGGTCGGTTTGAATTCCACCACGAGTAAGAAAAGTGTTTTGTACCTTTCACCTTACGCACCTTGTTTTTTTTCTTCGTTAATTTCATTGGCCAACCGCATCTTGGAAAATTTGCTACAGCTTAACCAGGGGTTTTTAACCTTTCTAATAACGTTTTCAACTGCACGAAGTGGTAGATTAAGTTATTTTATATTATTCAATACCCTGTTCTTTCTTTGTGCTTATCAATGATTTTTGAAGAATGTCTATTGACAACTCTTTAGTTTTAAGCATTTTCCTAAATGACCTGGTTGAGATTGAGGGAGTGATCCCAAACTGCAAGAATTTTATAAAATTATTTTAATATAAAGCTCTCTGATTGGTCAGTGATAACTGGTTTGCATCGTTGCAACACGCTAAGCAAAGTCATTTAAATTTATTTAAGAAAAAGAATGTTATTAAAAGTGTACCCAAAATTGCGTTTGTTAATTCATATTTTCCTTAAATATAAATATAAATTGTATATATATATATATATATATATATATATATATATATATATATATATATATATATATATATATATATATATATATATATATAAAGTAGAATTGACTGGCTGTCTATGTGCGTGTGTACATTTCCCTACTAAACTATTCAGTCAATTTCTTTATCTACAGAGTCTGGATTTGGCATAAGAGGTTCGGAAAATCATTTCGATCGGTTTTCGGCCTGAAATTTCAACACTTTCCGCCTATTTTGGGTCTAACCACTATGAATTTCAGATGTAGGTTTCTAGAAAATGGATCAAACTGTTTACTTTTATTTGAACCCAAACCAATAAATGTTAAGGAGCCAAAGTAAAAAAAAATGACCTCTGTTGTCTCTACCAATTATTGGTCTAAACATGTGAAATTTTTCAATAAGTGCAGTCAAACCTGTTAATCAAGTTTTGCCCGTAAAATCTGGTTGCTAAAGGCTAAAGTTTATTAGCAAACTATTTAGCCCAGTTTGCATACAAACATTTAAAATTTACATAAAGTGTATTTAGAAATGCGGCAAGGCTTTTGGTCGGTTTTATGTCTAAATATAACTGCCAGGAATGTAAATTTGAAGGAGTTGAAGTTTTCAGAATTTACCAAATGTTGAGTCTAGAAAACTTACAATTTTAGATTCTAGTTGCCCAGACATGAGTCAATCTTTTAAATAAATATATATATATATATATATATATATATATATATATATATATATATATATATATATATATATATTTATATAAAAGGAGATATAGATAATGGTAATATATATTTTACGATAACTAGGACGAACAATTTAACGAGAAAGTTGTGTGTTTTTAATGGTATTATTGGACTTTTAAGACATAAGATGATGTGATTGTTGATTGCACTCCTGGGTTAAACAGCATAACTATTTTTCTCTGTAGAAATACCTACAATTCATTGTAAACCTTGTGTTTTCTATTTAGTCTATCGTTTTTTTTTTTTACGGAATATGGGCATGGCAAGGTCGCTGTCTTGCTGCAAATGTCTAAAACTAGAACAAAGTGTTTTTAGTATATATTGTTTAAGGTATATTTTAATTTAGTAATGACGACAGGTTCTATTTAGGAAGTTTCTTTGTGGTGTTTTTTATAGGTTTTGTATGCATTATTATCGTTCTATATATGGGATTGTATTATTATCCTTACTAAATAGATAAACACATTTTTAACTTATTCGTGTAAAGCCGTTCAATCGATTTCTAAACGAAAGCTGAGCCTCAACTAATTAGAAACACTTTTTTTTAGTCTGCTGAGCGTTTAAAAACTCACGAAATCAGTCTTACTTGTCATACCAATTACTGTTCTCCTTCATAAGTTAGTTGTTTGTGTGATAGAGACACAACAATAAAGATCTGAATCACTTTCGTCCTGAAGCTAGAGCATAAAGTGCAGTAGGTCAAAAGCTCAATCGTTTATTTTAACGCATTCAAAACCAAACTTTTATTATTTAATGATTCACGCACTAGTCCATATATTGCTATAGTTGATATTGATGACTTTTGTATAAAAGATACATCATGCTATTTTATATTATTTGACCGAGCTTAACTTCTTACCCGAAGAAATAGACTTAGTTGAATAAGTTGCCAAAGTGACTGGGAATTAATTGCGTCATTATATTGCTTTATAAAGTATATCACACAGACACAGTCGGTTACCTGAATAAGAGATAGGTCACTACTAAATGGAATACTGTTTCTACGTTTCTGGTAGACATACTAAAAGGAAGATATTCTGATGTGACACTATTATTATTTGTTGATCTTTTCTCGGCTCTGTAGCGTCGCAATCTAAATCTATTGTCACCACATGCCTATCCATCACAAAAAAGCATTGCCTTGCTACAGCACTTTGAACAGTGATCCCTACAATCTGTTAGTACCTTAATCTAAACGGAAATTCCATTTTCAACGCTTCTTCCTAAAATTGTCCGCCTGTAGATTTTTTATCCACTATCGTGTTTTCGACTTACTACAACATGGTCGTTTGTAACTACAATGGAAATAATTCTTGTCATATAGTCCCATTCGATTGGCCCATGAGCTTGATAGGTGCTGACTTCAGCGTAGAAAAGAGACGCCATATAATTTAACATATACGTAGATATGAAGATATATCATCAGCTGATTCCATTAAACTATACATCAATATTTTAGTTGTGCCGTATACTTCTAGAGAGCGGGTGTTTATTCAAAGGTGATGTCTCCACGATAAAACATTGATTTCGAATCAACCGTATGACTAGTTTAGAGGTGGAAATTTGACCGCCCAATCTTGTAACGAACCAATCCATATTTAACTATTAGAAGGGTGTATTCATTCAACTTGTTCGGAGTGAATACTTTTTGAGTACTCTTGTCTTAGCCTGGATAATTAATTTTATATTTTTCTCCCTCTCAAAATATTACTGCTAATAATCCTAACAACTCTCATCATATTATCTCATATAATAACATTAAAAATCTCCTTACGAATTTTCCCGATGCGCGGTCCTTTGTATTTATACAAATGTTCTCATATTCTTGATCTTTCTTAATCTTAATCTAATATAAATATAAATTGCTATTAAATCAAAATTGCTATTGATGAAAGGAGTGTATATGTAAGGCATTTATTTCTAATTTTTGCTAGGACTATTTTATGTATTTACGTAGCCTAGCACTTTTTCCCCACAGAGATGTTCCCCAATACACGTTTCCAGAGTCTTGAATCCTATGGTTGTTTTTTTCTTTTTATCTGTCTTAGATAATGTGTTTTTTTTTTACAGTCAACTACTCATTATTTTGTTCATTATCTCACAATGGCTGTTCAGTTGTTTATGTTATATCCAACAATATTGATAGTGAATCTAAACTTTATGTATAAATATTCATCGTTATTTTGGGGTAGCTTTTATTCTCAGCATTCTCTCTGGCTCTCCTATTGTAATCACAATTATGTAGCTTCTGAAGTATATTTTAAATTTCGGTTTTCAAATTGCAACATTGATAAAAGGTATCATTGATAATGACCGACATCAAAGATCGTTACTTTTTTTGTTTCATTTGTGTCTTTTCTTTTTGTTTCCTTTTCCCCTTTATTAAGTTTTCTGCACATGTTGATGGTGATGTTGGGATTGCTATTTTTGTGAAACTTCTATTGATAATCCAACCATAGGAAGATTTTTACAGCCATAGTAGTTTAAATAGTAGAGTTGGCTTCGAGGCATGGTGTGATGCTCGATGGTGTCCTATCCTTTGTATGTGTCCGAATAATGCTGGGAGCAGGGTCACTTATTGGCGTTTTGTTGGAATTGTCACATTTAGTCAACATCGTCATTTTTATATAAACATCAGTTTTCCTCAGGCTTTTTATCGGTTTGCGCATCTGCAAATATCCACCGAAACCAGTTCTTTAATCATGATAATCGCACTGGATTCAATGCTTATTGCCATTCCCAGAGAAATGCCAACAATTCAAAAAAAAAAAAACAATTCTAGAGTTTAAGTCATACTGCTCTCAAATGTATTCGTGACTCTATCTTATTTCACGAAGTTTACTTCGTATTATAAATTCAGATTATATATCAGTGGGTTTAATAGTGGGAGTCTGGTATATCTCTCCTATTTAATGGCATGAATGTTATTTCAACTTCTAATAATAAGCTGATCTGCCTGCTAGTTTTATGGTGGCACAAATTTTAACGAAACTTCTCGTGCGCTTGCTTTGATTTTTTGTTTGAAGACTTATAAGTCCAGTGATCCTATAAGTTTCACTTCGAACATGATTGCTAATTTTGTTTCCTATCTTGTCAAGTCATATTTTCCGGTTCTGATGAAATCTCCTTTATCGTTTGTAAACGTTGTTCAACTGAACATTTATTGGCATCCCCAAATTACATAACATATGTGTATTAATGCCGGCTTTCGTTCTTTTAATAAGCACTCTGTTGTCTCATTTTGATAAATGTTGGGTAATTGTCTGATCAAACTTTATATCATCCTGTTATATATTTTCTTTTTATTAGCAATGTTTTTGAAACGTTGGGCAATGGTAAAAATCTTGATTTTATGGAAAAGCTCTGTAGTACAGCTTCTGTAGTTTTAATTCCACCACTTATCAATTAACCATTGTAATTGCACATACTATTCTTATTGCTGATTTAGTTACGGGTAACGTCTTTGTGATTGCAATTTAAAAGGCGGTTGACGGATTATTTGATTCATGCCATCTATATAACGTTCAAAGCTATGGTATCCATTGTAAGCTTTTTGACATCATAAGTTATTTTCTTTATTTTTCTCGGCGATTTACTTTTATTTGTCGATGTTCACCGGGTTATTTATAAAGTTAAATATATTTGTTTGATATGTACAAAATAATGCAGAAAATGTTGTATAAATATCTGCATATATTTTATTATTACTATTTTCTATTTTGTATATATCTTCCGGACTATGTAGTAGATTGAATGCTCCGATACCAGTGATTTATATTGCTTTAAAAATAAAGCTGTTTTGCAAGGTTGGTCTTAAGTTTATTTGTTTTTTTTTTCAAAATTGAAAATAGTCGGCGATTTGTATGCACAATTAAAGGACGGTGTACAAAGAGATTTGTGTACGAAATTCTTCTTCCCCTCATACATATATTATTCCTTAATTGGAATTCATTTTTGAGATGAGCATTATATATTAATTTATTTTTATTTCGGACTATTATTCTCATCTTTATTATTTGTTGTATTTCATCTTATATTGTTTTTTGTTTATTCACAACGTTTCGGCCAACTATTCCTCTGGCATTCGTCAGGTGGTAACCGCGAAGGATAGGAACATCGAATCTCGTAACTGCATTCTCAACCATCACTGCCATCCGTAGTTGTTGTCGTCTCATCACATTTTGACCAATTAACCTCTGGCACGATTTGGGTGGAATTGAAACCGCTATCTTCAGACGATGTTCATCTAGAACTGTAGAGATTCAACGTCTCTATCAACTGCGCCACGGGCCCCGAAGGGCGATCAAGGTTGGATTCTTTGATCTTATAAATCCACCTGTATTTATTATCTGATCTTCCATATTCGGGTCCGTACCGATGGGTATATATATATATATATATATATATATATATATATATATATATATATATATATGTATATATATATATATACATATATATATATATATATATATATAATTTCTTGAAAGGCCAGAGGAATAGTAGGTCGAAACGTTGTGAATAAACAAAAACCAATAAAAGATCAAAAAACAACAACTAATAAAGATGAGAATAATAGTCCGAAATAAAAATAAATTAATATATAATGCTCATCTCAAAAATGAATTCCAATTAAGAAATAATATATATATATATATATATATATATATATATATATATATATATATATATATATATATATATACCAATTGGTACGGACCCGACTATGGAAGATCAGATGGTGGTGTGTTATTTTGCATTATCCTGCTACATAAAAGAGTGTGTAAGGTGGATCATAGCCGGGTACATTTTCTGTAATTTTTCGTAGATCCGCTCCAGTTGAGTGCAGTAATGATCGGCACTAATGGTACAACAATTCGAAACCAACTAAAAATGAATGATTCCTTTCAAGTCCCACCAACGTACAGAACTTTCTTACCCATTGATCTTGTTTTGAAACTGAGAGTGACTCTTGCCTATTTAGAACCCATTGCTTGTCTCGAGTGTACTGGGCCAGATGCACCCATTTCTATTCGGATATCAAAGACGATTGTCCAATGGATTTATTCGCAATTGACGGTAAATTTCAACCCGTATGCGGATGTGTAATTCTATTCGTGAATGTGGATTTTGGTAGAGGCTTTCTGGTGGGGCATTATCCAAGTCTATACTCCTTAGTCAATTGTCGAGTGCTCGATGAAGTCTCAATTTCCAAGCAGGTTTGCGTATCTCTATTATCACACCTCAACACCTATGTTAAAAGAAATGTATCGTCAAGACGCATGTCACCACAATCAACACACTCGTACCACGTTAAGGTCTCCGCATATGTAGTTGTTTATTCAACTTCGGCCGCATACATTTCTTTTGCGGTTTTCCTTGAATCAATCAAACGAATCAAAAGGGAAGACCATGCATAAAGTAGAGCTGTTATTGCAAGACCATGCATGGAGTAGTGATGCCATTAGTGCAATATAAAGAAAAGAATCGCCCGTTGCCTACAACACCGAGCAAAAGCAATATGTAATAGCAGAAATACATATCAAGAGGAAGTGGACAGTGTAAGAGAAACCTTCCACCGAAACGACTATCCGGATAGAATGACATCAACTTCAAAAAATGTTAACCAGACACAAAAGACAGAACTTAAACGAATAGGTAATCCATATAACATCAGAACAGAATTCAGAGGTGATTAAACTCTCTGAAACAGCTACAGAAAAAATAAACCATGACTAAGAATTTTTATATTAAATCCCATGTAAATGTGGACCACTATACAAAGGAAAAACCTGTCGTTCACTGACAGTACAGTTAGAAGAACATATAAAAACCATAGTACGTTGAAAGACTGAAAAGTCAGGTATGGCGTATCATATCTGCAACGAAAAGGGAAACGATCTACCGTTATGAGAAAAACATTACAGACAGAGAGGAACGGTTGAAACTAAGACGACTGAAAGATCAACACATATACTGGAGAATAATCAACTACTATGTAGCAATATTAAGCACTTAATACGATATGAAAACCAGTAAGTATAAATAATAGATAATATATACAAGTAATAAACAAGAATATTAATATATATATATATATATATATATATATATATATATATTATAGGTAGAGAGAGAGAGAGAGAGAGACAAGTTAATATATAACAGTAATAAGCAATGCATAATTATAATAAAAAACTAGATTTACAAATAGGTTTTAGGCTCCTACAATGCCTGCTAGAAGTTTCCGAATATGGTTAGAGTACTTGAAAAAATAAATTGTAAAAAAAAGGGATGTTTTCCTGAAGGTTGAAGTGTAAGCGAACGAAGTATACAATTGCAACTTACTTATGATCTATATCTAGGCATGGCTGACGGCATAAGAGCAAACTGCCTTCAGTGAAATAAATAAAGCTTTCCGGTCGAAATGCCATCCAAATTTCTGAGTTCATCTAGATACACCTGAAGAAGGTCGGATGTTACATCGACCAAAACGTTGTGAAAATCACACTCCAGATTACAAAAGTAGTCTGATAAATTCAAATAATACGATTAACCAATATGTATATATATATATGTATGTATATATATATATATATATATATATATATATATATGTATGTATATATATATGTATATATAAATGTATGTAAATATAAATATATATATATATATATATATATATTTATATATATATATATATATATATATATATATATATATATATATATATATATATATATATTAGGGATGGGACGATTCCAGTATTGTTTCCCGATCTCGATACAATGACCGATTCCATACTAAATTCCTTATTCCGATACAATTACCAATTCCGCTTCCGATTGGTTATAAATCTCAAATATTTTACTATAATTGGGGTGTTTTGTCCCGATTACCGTAAAAACTCATCTTAAATGTGGCAGTATTGTCTCAAACGTAAAAACACACTTGTGAGGGCTTGATCAAGATATTTTAGTATTACTGGAAGTTTAAATAAATACATATATATTATCTTATTATTACTATCAGCGGTGGAAGATGATTCTTAAACAAAAATCAAATAAACAATAACTTTAGTACTCGGTTTTGGCACCGTAAAAAGGGCTACATTTTTTCGATTCCGACACCGATTCTGATAGCTCAAAAAGCTTCGATCTTTTAGATTCCCGATCTCGATTCCGTTCAACCTCTCCAACATTAATATATATATATATATATATATATATATATATATATATATATATATATATATAAAGGTTAATCAGAAAATCTATGTCTGTAGCAAACTACATATTTAAATGTCTTTACTCTTTTCAAATATTACATAACGATTTTCTAATGTGTGAACATTTGACGTTTTCAATTTCTTTAAATGTATGGCGTATGTGTAGATATTTTGTGATTAGTTTTTTTTTATTTCTGTGTCTACCGCAAATATCGACTGCATGTCATAATTTCTGATGGAGTTTCCTGTCAGCTTGCAAGCAAATAAAACTATCCTTTGATTACCAACCCTTTCAATACACCCCTTTTTAGAGAATTAGAAAGGCAGTAAGGATATCTGGCTACTGGTGGAATTTTACTAGCCTGCGCTATTATTTATTTATTAAGTTACAGTTAAAAGCCACAGATATATGCTTCGTTTTGCATCAAGTTGTAGAATCAAGAATCGATTGAAAGTCGTCGATATTCGAGTACATTAAATGTCAGCAAGAGAGCATTTCATTTACTTTTGACTTTAAAATACCATTGATGGAATTAACTTGTCAGCTTAACGTCTGCCTGCTTGTATTTTTGTATGAGATTTATAATCCTGCTACCAACATCATAACTACTGAATCATTATTGCGTATGCAGATGAACGGCCGATCAATAATTACAGATGCATATATGTAAACTATTTATAACACATATTTACACACACACACACATGCACACACATATATACATATATATTATATATATATGTTAGTTGCGAATGGATTTATATAACCATGTGTATAGGCATATGTTGTATTGTTGCCAGTTCTGAGCGACTCGACCAGGTTTATATTTTACGTACGTGTGTCTAACTCGTGGTATGTTTAGTGGTATAAAAATTATGACAACAGATAAATTTGACAACGCACATGTAACAACAATGTTAATAACATTTCTCTGTAATATTGGGGCAATCCGAGAAACACACCTGCCCTGTCACTACTTTTGTTTGCTGGATTGTCGAGAACAACTACAAAGAATGTTTAATACCGTTAAATCAACAAACCCCGGGTTGTTTTTTCTGCAACGCTTGTTTTCAATGTTTCCCCATTAGTAAACTGCCGCTGCCCTAGACTTACGCCCTCTTATACACTCTACTGGGAGCCATACCTGTCCTACTCGATCCTCTCTCTCTCCCCCCTCTCTCTCTCTCTCACACACACACACACACATACACCCACCCATGATCATTTGACGGCGTTTTCTCTCTCTCACTTCAAATATCTAACGCAGCAAATTTTTCCCACCACTCTCACTAAAGTTCACATCGCTTCATAATTATCTCTATGTAAGAGTCGTCAGACTCTAAAATACAATCTCTGTTCTATTATTGTTTATGTTCTAGAAGGTTTATAGTTTAACTTAAACAATGTAATTGTTTATTTTGTTGGAATATCATTCTATTTGTACAAATATTATTACGACCATACACATTTATATTTATCAAATTTTTCCGGTGTTTTATGGTAGACTGACTAGATGACACACACACACACACGCACACACGCACACACATTATATATATACATGTATATATATACAAACACACATATATATATGTATGTATATATATATGCATATACATATATATATATACATATATATATAATATATATATATATATATATATATATATATATATATATATATATACTGGTGATTATAAACTGTAAATCGGAATAGACTGAAATCGGCTAAATCCCTTTTATATATGATCACTCCGGTTTGACTACAAATGATATTTTTTACTACATTTAATTAAAAATTGATTCTTTACGTAACGGAATGTGGCTTTGGTCTATACATTGACGAAGTAAATTATAAATTTTTACATATGTAATCTTAAAATACCTAATTTGTAATCAAATAAAGAAAGGTGGCATATGTTTATCTCATTATTTCAAATAAGTTAAACTGAATATAACTCGTTATATAACTGTAATACAGGTCACTTACGTTGATTATAATAAGTACACGTATATTTGAGCTGTGCATTTTTGATAAATGGGTGTTAACAGAGAGAAGGACGGATTTACATAAATACGGAGAGCAACACTGTTCGAAATATAGTATGTTGATAATCACATTTTTATGAGAATGTGAAAGGAATATAAAATATTTTGTTTATTTTTAAATGAGCATATTAAAAAGTAAGCTTCTATACGAATGTCAGTGGTTCATATATAAATATCATATATAATCATAATTAATTTCTGTTTAACAATTTTAAAATGTATATATATATGTATATATATATATATATATATATATATATATATATATATATATATATATATATATATATATAGCCTTAATATAACACTGAGCTTAGGAAAAACATCGCCTATATTCAAATGTGTTACTTGTTTGTGAAGAAGCCATTGCGTGTCGACTGTAACTTTGAGAAAAAATATATTTGAATCTATGAAATCTGAAGGTAAATCTTTAGATGTTCGTGATACAATAATATTATCTTTTACTTTATAATATTTCAGTCTATGACTGTAATTTGCATTTTTACTTAAATGAAATCCTCATAATCACAAAATTAAAAGATAAGGATAAACTCCTAAACAAAAATCAAGAAACAGACTAAATTGAAGGCATTACAAAATCAACTAATAATCACTTACCTAATCCTGTCTGCTTGAGTCCCGATAAACACGCATATAATACTACATACAGTATAATCCTATAATGTACATTTTAACTTACATGCCAAAGAAATTTAATTTTGGCTAATTTAATAACTACACAATCAGAACCAATCTGGAAAATCATTTGATATGCTATACCAATTACTTACAAGCAACTCGTCTACAAACTCCACTATATATCTATTTTCTTCAATTCATCAAATGTAATGTTGGCCGTTGACAGATACATGTATGTTACGCCCCATATCAAGTCTCCCTCAAGTTGAAAATGTTTACTTTTAATGGAAACATTCGAAAAATTAAAAATATCTGTATGTTTTGTGATTTCGTCATTTCCTGAAATCGTATACTATATAAATGATACCACATTTAATAAAACTTAACAAAATAAATAAAGCGAAATTACTGATCAGTAAATAAATAAATAAATAGTTATTATAATATTTTATTCAAATGTAAATCAATACTTTCTTTACTATATTTAAACACGTTTTACCATAAATTTTAAATAAATCATATAAACTCTGACTAGATTCAAGCTCTCACAAGCACCAAGTACATTATAAATTTAAACAGTAATATATATGCATCGTTATGTAGCATGAACATAAAAGCGAACCCTGAAGTTTTATTTGAATCTACACCAAATGAATAAAGACATACATATGTCCGTATATTTGCAGGCGCGGAGTATTTCACCTCAATTATCTAGTTCTCTTTTATACCTTGGCGTATTTTTCCTCTGCCGTTTACAGGCTATGTTGTATATTCTGAAATCCACATTCTGTATATTTTAATTTTTAAATAATTCTTTAAACATTTTCTTCCAACTCTTATTATTACCATTAATCAATATCGTTATTATTTAAAAATATATCATGACATATTATCATAAATATCGCAGTCATCAACATGTTTATTAGGTATTATTTCTATTTTAATAATCATTATACAAATTATAGTAGATGATTATATCTAAGCATTGAAATAAATAAATTATATATATTTTAGAATGTTATTATTATTATTATTATTAATGTTATTAGACTTATTATTATTATTATTATTATTATTATTGCTATAAAACTTTCAATAATTATATTAGTAAATAAGTAAATAAGCTACGATGAAGAAAAGGTATTCTTTAGAATCACTACCTAGAAATTAGCTATTGTTTTCCTATTATAATTTTTTTTCCACTTTAACTTCTTTTCCCCCTTTGTTTTATTTGTATCTCTCTTGCGTCTTTTTTATTCCTCCTCTCACAATCTCGCTATTATTGTCGGTGGGTATGACAGTTCCAATGCAGGCAAATGCAAGAGCGCAACGTAAATTGTAGATTTTAAGATTACGTAAAATAATTTAGTAAAATTAAAATAAGTTTAATAACTGAATAACACCGATTGCATCTGACATTCTTTTAGCATTGATATGCCAAATTTACAATATCCTAATTATTAGCACTAGATGTGTAAGATGCGACATAGCAATGCGAATACTATTTCTTCTAGTCTTCCATTTGTACATCGATCGTTTACATTCCATATTTTACTATCCATTCCTATATACACACATATATGCACACACACACACACACACACACACACATATATATATATATATATATATATATATATATATATATATATATATATGCATATATGTGTGATCGTTTATGTATATTCCTGTTTATTTAATTTTTTTATTTGTTTATTTTCTATTGTTTTTGTTAGTTTTAAAACTATTTTGTCTCGCTATCCTAGAGTAAATTTATCTTGTAAACACAGTTGTTTGCCACTTCTCTTCTACAGTTTAGTAGATGTTGAGGTTCTTTAAAGTATATGATAGCACATTTTATAAAGGCATACTCTACATGGGGCGTCAAGATCCCTACACGTGGTAGCTTGTCTTATTATTTTCCATTCGACTACTGGCGAATGTCCGCTTTCCTTGAGTTCCTAGTATTTATTGACTAGTTTTGCCTACAAACGGTGTTTTTATAGTTGAATGTACATTTGTGGCCGTAGTATCGAGTTTTGAAACCTAAGGAAGTCATATCTACGTTATATTTTTTGTTATTCGGGTTTTCCTTCGCAAATATTGTGGCCTGGTAAACTACGCTTTTGATTAGCCATTTATTTTAAAGTGCGCAAAGTGTGCGGTGTCTACATTTGCATTTATTTTGTTCGTTATTAGTATTTTTATTTATAGTATGGTTGTTCTTGTCCAAGGTTGTTGTATTATTATTATTATTATTATTATTATTATTATTATTATTATTATTATTATTATTATTATTATTATTATTATTTCTGCTAGTGTTGGTTTTATTTTTGTCATCGTGCCTATTTTTTATTGTTTATTTTGCTGTTGTTTACATTGTTTGTATTCAATATTTTGTTATTATGTACTTTAATTATCATCTCTAAATTTTCGTAACAACTGTAGGATAACTTTAAGGTATTTTTATTGAAAAATTTTGTGTAAGGGGGTGGTTGCTGGAAAGTATTTTTCAATAAGATGTAGAAATGTCTTGCCAAGTTTGGTGTTTAACATTTGATTGTATGGGACCTTATACCAAATTATATTTCTTTTTCTTCTATTTTTATTATAGTTTGTGTTTTGCTGTTTATATTTTATATCGATATTTTTGTATCCACTATTTTTAGGGTTGTTTCATAGATATTCTGTGTATGTTAAATGCATTTTCATCACTTGAGTTATAACTGAGCTTACTTACGATCGAGTTAGGAATCTGTTTTATAATTGATGGTGGGTGATTGGACTTAGGGTTTACGTATATTGGAGTAGAGTTATCTTTTTAGGAGGGTTCGTATGTGTTTTTATCTAAATTTAACGAGACGTTCAGGAAGTTTGTTATTTTTATGTTAGCGTATACGTCTGCTTTTAAGCCTAAGCTTTTCATTTCCTTGTGTATGAGTTTCTTAAAGTTATCTACCTTGACTTTGTTGGAGTTTGTTTTTTATTATAACTAGTCCGTCATCTCTATATGGACCGATATCCGTAGTATCAAATATACTTGTGAGGGTATATAGAATTAATAATCCCACAAGATATGATGCCTCTGAAGAGTTCCTGGCAACTATCGCCAAATCAAACGAATTTTTCATTCTAGTTTTTATCCATTGGTTATTGTTATTTATTAGAACTTATTTTCTACATTTTTTAATGATGTTGATTTCTTCCGAGGATGTACCTACGGGCTAAATAGAGCACGCACAAAGGAACAGGACAACCAGAGATCTAATAGGCCTTTGTCCGATAAATGCATTCTCATTGGCTGATAGGAAGGGCACGTTGGATACTAGAAAGCTGATTGGCTTACTAAAATTTCAATAGAAGATGCATATATAAAAAACACACACAACCACAGAATTCACACATAAGCCTGAACAATCATAAAGTGGATGAAACGCGGAATATTCAGTGTAGCTTAATCGCCATATACACTTTATAACTTACGAACTAGCTCTACCTACGTATTGAGCAATTTGAAGTAAATACTTAAAGTTTACGCATAAATCTATAGTATCGTATATTAATTTTATGTGAGTAAATTAAGTAGTTATATCTATCTATATATTTATCTCTCTCTCTATATATATATATATATATATATCGATATATATATATATATATATGTATATCTATATCTATACCAATCTATCTATCTATCGATCTATATATATATATATATATATATATATATATATATATATATATATATATATATATATAATGTCCTGGATTATTTATTGATGTATTTTTTATGCTTTATATTTTTGAAATCAATTATTTTTTATTTAAATTTTTGAATTACACTTTAAACACTTTTCCCCGTTTTTTATACTATTATTTAACAATACCAATATCATTTAGAAAATATCCTAATATATTGGTGTAGGGTGATGAGGGAAGTGATTATATGCGTATGTAAATGCTGCTGAAGATATTGAAAATATAGTAAGTTGATGGAATCCATATTAAATAGAGAAATAGTCAACCACCTCAGCAGAAACAACCTTCTTAGTGACACACAATATGGTTTCCGTTCTGCAAGATCTACCGCAGATGTGCTTACGGTTATATCCCACAGGATTAGTAAATCTCTTGACAAAGGCTTCCTTTCTAGGGCAATTGCTCTTGACATATCAAAGGCCTCTGACAAGGTATGGCATAAGGGTTTACTTCACAAGATTTCCAGCTACGGTATAACTGGAGATATTTCTCAATCATTAAATCATTTCTCTCCGATAGGCTCATAAGAGTAGTGGTAGATGGACAAAAATCGGAGGCCTGCAATATAAATGCTAGAGTCCCTGAGGGGTCAATCCTGGGCCCAATTCTCTTCCTGATCTACATCAATGACCTCCCTAAACACATACTTAAATCATGCATTGACATCTTAGCTGATGACACGACCATCTACGGCAACACATCAAAGGCTGTAAATGACAAAGTTCTCTGATTCTCTCTCCTCTGACCTTGAGCGCGTGGTTCAGTGGGGGGGAAGACGTGGGTGGTTACCTTTAATGCATCCTAAACCAAACTCCTATGCTTACATCATCAACGCTCTGATCCCCATCTGGCATCAATTGTGATGGATGGTTCTCGTCTTGATGAGGCCCCGTGTTTTGACAAGCTTCTGGGTTTGACCTTTACTCCTGATCTGAAATGGAACACGTACATCAAGTATGTTGCCAAGGTCTTCATTAGATTTAATGTTCCAGTGATATAATTACGCCTAGTGATTAGCAAATTATACCATTTATATTTATTTCTTTAATGTCTTATTTTTTGCTTGATATATTTTTGGATATAGGGACGAGAATGTATATCTTAGAATTTTATTAACAGCGATTAAACATTCATACTTGTCAAGCATTACTTTTTGCATTGCTCTTAAGGAACATTTATTAAATGTGTTATAACAGTATGAGATTATGCACCCATGTGATACGTAGATTAGATTGATTCAGAAATGTCAGCAAAACTACTGTAAAACGAGATCATGCAAGAGAATTAACTATATATTCAACAAATCATGAAGAAACATAATTCACTCACACGTAGGAAAAAATGTATGTATGTATATATATATATATATATATATATATATATATATATATATATATATATATATATATATATATATATATATTTAAACACATCTGATTGAACACGACATTTCCAATGAGTTTATGGATATATTTTCCATGTGCCGCGCGGTCTGTTTAATTTCGCCAGAAATTTTATATAAAATGGAACCCAAAAGTTTGTTGGTCGGCCATATTAATCTCAAGAGTTTTCTATCGGTGCATCCGATTATCATCAGGAACGCTCGTTGTTGTTTTCTTTCCTTTCCTTTGGGGCGTCGTGGATTTATATATATATATATATATATATATATATATATATATATATATATATATATATATATATATATATATATATATATATATATATAAATGTAGGTGCATGAGGGTTGGGGAATTATTTTTATTTTATTTTTCAATTTCAATTTTCTAGATTATTTAATAAGTTTCTTGTTAAATACTGTTATTATATTTATCACGGTTGTAAATGAGACCCCGTTAAAAAAAGGGCCGTTGTTGCTTGATAAGTATGGCTTTATGTAATTTAATTTGTCGTGTGCATTTCTTAAGATATCGAATTTCAGTATTTTTAGTGTAGAAATTTCTAATGTCGGACGACTGTACCTTTTTATCATAGGATATCTTGTGTTGTTTCATTACAGTATTGTCAGCTAAATCATCAGTTAGTGGGCGTGAGAGTATTGTTGTTGTTTGGTCTATGTATGCATTGGATGAGTTTTAGAGTGGATTTGGAGACACTCTTCGAAGGCACAAATAAAATGCATACACTGCATTAGTTTGGTTTAGTGGCGCTAGTATTGTTATTGTTTTTAATTAATAAATTGGAAGTTTAAATTTAGTATAATACAATATTAGTTTGCTTTATTTTTTATTTTGGGCGGTGGGTCTGGTGTATATTTTAAAAACATTTGATTTACGGCTCATAAAATATGGCATCAACCTGACAAATATTTTACACAAAAGTAACAAACATAAAAGAAAACATAATAAACAATAACTTTCGCTATAAAACCATCGACACATACAAACATCATTTAAACTCACTCTATGATAAAAACATGAACACTAACCTAAACAAAAACGACCCAATCTAAGTATACTATAAAAAACAATGGCACACTAACTAAAATATTAAAAGATCCACCGGGCCACTGATCAATATATATATATATATATATATATATATATATATATATATATATATATATATATATATATATATATATATATATATATATATATATATATATATATATACCCAATGAAATCAAACTAACGTAGTGCATGAATTTATTTGCACCGAACCCAGTCTAAAATCTCATATAAATGCTGTTTCGTGTCGCACAAACTTCAGATTTAACCATTTTCTAACGCAAATATGTACTTAATATAAAGTTTCAAAAAAACATTTTGTAGCAGTTTCCGGTAAACAATTACGTGGAGTAAGGTGTATCGCCTACATTCAATGTGAGTTTATGCAGGGAGCGAATATCCTAGTGTTTCTACGGGTCGATACGGTACCTACACCGTCTACCTTCCAAATTGTCGCGCGTCTGTTAATGGTATGCATTAACCTTTTTTTTTTACTTCGGTGGTATATTGTATAAACGTGAGGTGCCATATATATATATATATATATATATATATATATATATATATATATATATATATATATATATATATATATGTGTGTGTGTGTGTGTGTGTGTGTATATGTATACATATGTGTATATATGTAAACATATGAGTATATATATATATATATATATATGTGCGTTTATACATGTGTATATGTATGTGTATATTCATATATATGTATATATATATGTATATATATATATGTATATATATGCATATAAGTCTGTATATATATGTGTATACATGCATTTATATGTGTGTATATATATACATGTGTACATATATATGCATATATGTGTGTATATATATTAGTATATGCGTATATATGTAAATATTTATCTATATGTAATTTTGTGTCTATATATGTGTATATATGTGTGTGTATATGTATGGTATATATGTGTGTATATGTGTATACATGTATGTATATATGTGTATACATATGGATATATATGCATATATATGTGCTTATGTATATATATATATGTGTATGAATATATGTATGCATGTATATATGTGGGTGTCTATATGTATACACATGGATATATATGTATATATATATATATATATATATCTCGTTATCTATATGTATATATATACATATATACCGATATATAAATATTTATATAGTTATATATTTGTATGCATATATATATATACATATACATATATAGACACCCACACACCCACACACACATATATATATATATATGTGTATATATATATATATATATATATATATATATATATATATATATATATATATATATATATTCTAGGCGCGGTATGCGCTTTCCGCTCATCTCGGCATTATTTCCCGTCGTCCTATACCTTTAATTGCCACTCGCATTCAGCAACATCGACTCAGCAGAGACATGGTTAAATATTGCGACACTCTTGGCACACAAAATATTGACGTGGAGGGACCGTGAATATATATATATATATATATATATATATATATATATATATATATATATATAACTATATATATATATATATATATATATATATATATATATATTTATATATACTTGTACTTTTTTGTAGAAAAAGAAATCCCATACAGTGCTCTATTATTAGGGAAAAAACTTTCTCGAAATAAGAGCAATATATTTTTTTGTATGATATATACAGGAATTTACATCGGTAGTCGGTACCGACGGTTTCAAGCACAGTATGTGAGGATTGCTCTTAATGTCCGCCTCAGGCTCTCTTCAGCCGACTCCTATATATATATATAGGAGTCGGCTGAAGAGAGCCTGAGGCGGACATTAAGAACAGTCCTATATTTTTTTGTATAATATATACCGGAATTTACATCGGTAGTCGGTACCGACGGTTTCCTGTATATATTATACATAATATATATATATATATATATATATATATATATATATATATATATATATATATATATATATATATACATATATATGTATATATATATATACATTTTATTTGAAAATGAAACAAGTATTTCTCGAATAACTGCATGTACTTAATAAGTTTTCTGGATAAGTTATTATCCTTGGCGGTGCTTACCAGCGGTTGTTGTTAGGAAATAATTTCCTGTATGATGTTTGCTTTAATTTCTTCAATGCATCGAGACCTGTTTTAATACACGTTGGTTTTAATATATTCCCAATGCAAAAAGTCTGGAGGTGTAATACCAACTGAGCGTGAGGGCAATTCAAGATTTTGAGTTCGGGAGATTGTTCGATCCTTAAACATCACAGTTAATTACTGCATATTGCATCTAGCTGTATATGAAGCTGCTTAATCTTGTTTCCTCTAATACCCTGTCATGTTTTCTTACTGATGTCTAACAACATTCATTAGCATACTTCTGTATCTCCCAGAAGTTACATTAACAGATTTCCCATTTGCATACTTAAAGTAGAAAGGCACAATAACTGTTTCTGTTGTTACACTTCGCGATGCTGTGATTTAACTGAGTGAACATACGTGGACTGTTCGGTATCACATAATCTGGTATTTTGCTTAATGACATAACTATTATATTCGAAATGAGCTAACTCTCCAATTATAAACTAGTGAATGACGTATTTGCTATTTCTGTCAGTTTTCTGAAGTCTTAAAGCGTAATTAAGTCGTTCTTGAAGATCTTGTTATTGTAAAGATTGCACTACGTTAACCTTGTTGTAATACATGTGCAATTTAGATTTGAAGGACTATATAATGCTCCGTGTGATAACAAATCCTTGAAAACGCTTTCGGACAGATATGGTTTAATTCTCTTTAATGTACGGTTAACATCCTCAGTATTTTCAGGTGTATGTACTGAGTGACCTCATCCACCTCTAGACCTATAATTTTCAAGCCCTGCTCTTCAAAACGCATCATTAAGTTCATTATTACAGGTCTACTAAAGGCATACTGATATTGAAATGGCGCATAAAGGATCATTGACGTGCATTAACTGACCCTCAATTTTCAAAGTCACATTATCTTTCCTTGTTGTTCTGTTATAAACAGATCCCTTCATATAATTTATAAACATTTTCTTTCATAATTCTAAAAAGAGCGTATAATGCAGGACTAGAGTATAATTAATCTATTTAAAAATGTATATAATATATATATATATATATATATATATATATATGTCTATATATGTACACTTGTGCCCGATATTATTCATACCCCCCCTTGAAAATTGAGTTTATTAGGTGTAACTTTGTAAGAATTTATTGCTTACGTCCATATTGATACATATTCTTAATAAACCTCTTCTGATCATTTTCGTCATTTTAAAATCTCGGGATACTTGTAATAAAAAAAATATACAGCTATTTATAAAATCTGCAATGTTCAAAAATAATCATACCCCCTTATTTTTTCAGTATTAATTGAGTTTCTGACTATTTGTTTCCTGTTTGATTCTTATTTTGAATGTTTTTATACAACCTTTGATTAATTTCATTACTTTTTTTGCATTTTTTAGAAATTAAAATGATATCAACTGAAAACCAATAAAAGAATAAAAATTATTAGAATGGGGAAGAAAAAAGAGCTTAGTAATGATCTTAGGACTAAAATTGTGAATTTACATAAGGATGGTTTAGGTTACAAGTCAATTTCCAAGAAATTTGAGGTTCCTACAGCAACAGTACAGAGCATAATCAAAAAATTCCAGAGCCACCACACAACAAACAACTTGATTGGTAGAGGAAGGAAAAGGAAACTGTCTGCTAGAGCCACCAGGAATATTGTAAGAAGTGTTAATGCAAATCCAACCACCACTACTAAGGACATTTTAGAAAATCTGGAGTCTTCTGGCATAAAAATATCAAGGCAAGCATTGCAAAGGACTCTGCATGAAAATGGTCTGAAAGGAAGAAGACCAAGAAGGACTCCATTGCACACCGGAAAACACCTTGCAGCACGTCTAAAGTTTGCTAGGACCCATGTGAATTCTCCAGAGTCCGTTTTATCAAGTATTTTGTGGACTGACGAAACAAAAATTGAATTGTTTGGCCATATGGATGCTGCTTACGTTTGGAGGAAGAAAGGAGAAGCTTACAACCCAAAGAACACCATACCCACGGTGAAACATGGTGGTGGTAGCCTAATGTTTTGGGGCTCCTTTATGGCTAGTGGTCCAGGTAGTTTGGTCAAGATAGATGGAACCATGAAGAAGGAGCAATATTTGGAAATACTCCAGAAAAACATTAGACAGGATGCGGAGAAGCTGCATTTAGGACCAAACTGGGTCCTTCAACAGGATAATGATCCAAAACATACTGCCAAAATAGTCAAGAAACGGTTTGAGGATAATCAAATTAATGTTTTGGAATGGCCTAGCCAGAGTCCCGACCTGAACCCTATCGAAAACCTCTAGCACATATTGAAAACTGAGGTTAAAAAGCGGAAACCTAGAAATTTGAGGGATTTGGAGAACTACTGCATTGAAGAATGGTCAAAAATCAGTGTTGATGCTTGTAAAAACCTTGTTGATAAATATCCAAAACGGTTACAGGCAGTTATTAAGAATAAAGGACATGCTATTGACTATTAGTAAGAGAGGTATGAATAATTTTGAACTAGTGCCATTATTGTTTTTCTTTGTATAATGTTTCAAACTTGCATAATTTATTTATTTGTTGAGTTTAAATTAAATGCTTATGCTTGATTTATTGTGTGAAATCCCTTTAATATTGTCTACCTTCTGGTTTGAGCAATATTCTTGTTAGAAATCTCAAAGATCTGAGGGGTATGAATAATATCGGGCACAAGTGTATATATATATATATATTTATGTATATATATATATATATGCATATATATATACATATATATTGCATATATATGTATATATATGTAAATATTCATAAGTATATCTATAATTATATCTATATCCATATGTATATGTATATATATATATATATATATATATATATATATATATAGAGATAGATAGATAGATAGATAGATGGATTTTAATGGACATCAGCGTTATTATATACCGTACAGATATGCTGTCTTCATGTTTCAAGTAATTTTGTCTTTGCCATGACCACAGCCAGCATTTTTTTTCTGTTGAGTACTTGGCAGGATCAATATTTCTAAAAAAAAGGTTGTTTTTTTTTAATAGACACACCAGAAAAAATATATAGGGTATGTAATGAATTAAGGATAGTAATACAGTATACAGTTGACTCCAAATAACATATAATAAACACTAGTTTTTATTTTCATCATGTAAAAATGCAATTATCTCCATTTGAGTGATTGATTGTTGGTATTGCTTTGGAGCAGAAAATGATCAAATAGGTTCAATGATTGTTATGATAATTGATTGATTTTGTGCTCAGAAACAGATACTTCTGTGAATTGTAAATATCAACTAAGTTAAAGGAATAAATTCTAAGATGGGCAACGTCGTTAACTTTGGTATAGAGACTTTTGATATTCATTCATACTATACATAGATATACATATATATATATATATATATATATATGTAAATCTCACTCTCTCTTTATCTCTCTCTCTCTCTCTCTCTCTCTATATATATATATATATATATATATATATATATATATATATCCTATGCATTTTATTATTTTTGGTCAACATATTTATCTCATTTAACGGGGTTCGCTTAGCAGATGGAATCTCTGTAATTAACGTAAATGACAAATAAATAAACCATATACTATTATATAATAGTCATATAGAAAATACGAGGTGCCTGTAATAACTAATGCCCCTGGCCCACTTCCCATAAGAGTAGAGCAATGAAACTTGTCACAATTATTACTCTATCTCTACATAGGAACCACCAAGAGTTATGCATTCCTCCCATCGTTTGATGAAGCTATGGAGACCGTTATATTAGAACAACCCATGTTGGTCCTCCAACCATGAAGTTACTTCAGATATAAAGGCCGCATCATCTGGGAAACGATTCCCATTCAAAAAGCAACTTCATGGCTGGGAAGAAGTGAAAGCCAGAGAGTGCAATGGCAGGAGATAGGGATGATGGGGAGGATTTCATAACCACACGTCCGTGTTTCTAATCTGGCGACATGTGAGTTGTGGACCGGAGCGTTGTCCTGCAGGAGGAGGATACCTTTGCTGACCTTGGCCCGCCTCTTCATTTTTATACCTTCCCTTAATTTCCTCAAAAGTGAAGCATAACAGACTCCGGTAATTGTGGTACTCTTTGTCAGGAAATCTGTCATTCCTACTCCTTCCTGGTCCTAGAAGAATGACCTTACTAGCGGAGCTGCACTCTTGGCTTCTTTGGAGGTGGTGAGTCCAAGTGCTTCCACTGCATTGACTGGGCTTTGATCTCTGGATCATAGTGATGGACCCAGTTTTCATCCTGTGTAATCAGTCTTTTGAAATATTTTAACTTATCTTCTTGGCACATCTCCAAATTAATACTCGAGCACTCAACGCGTTCTCGCTTCTGGAATGGTGTGAGCATCCTGGGAATCCATCTGGCAGACACTTATGCATATGAAAATTGTCATGAATCATAGTTCCCACAGACCCTATACTAATCTTGACATCTTAGGCTATTTGGCACATAGTAATACGCTGATCTTCCAAAACGGCAACCTCAACCTGGCGGACGGATGCCTCATCAATGTCAGAAGTGGGGCGACCAGGTCTGGGAATTGTTTCCACTGACTTTCGGCCATGTTTGAATTCACGATGCCAGCGTTTTACTAGGTCATATGATGGGGCATAATCACCATAAGTTTCTTTCATTTCATCAAAAGTCTCCTGTAGTATTTTTAAATACAAAAACCGGATCACTGCTCGACATTCAACAAATTCCATTTCACACCTGACTCAAATCAAATACCTCTAAAACAGAAACCACAATTAGTTCAGAGCTGTAATTTAGCACGTCACACGTAGAGATATAAAGTATTGCACATGCAAAATTTCAGCTAGATCAGACAACTCCAAGTTAGTCAGTGGCAGTACATATTGCACGCCCCTCGTAGTACGGCCATATAATAAATATAACGGTATTATTGTTTTTATTCATATTATTCGCATTATTATTGTTGTTATTATTATTATTATTATTATTATTATTATTATTATTATTATTATTATTATTATTAATCTCTATAATTGCAGACTAATTGATGTAAGGAAATATCGAAATTATTCACATAAGATGCATACCTAACATAATGTTTCTTGATTCTGGATTTTGAAATTGAATAGAATACGACTAGTAGTTTTGACCTTACGATAAAAGCCACAATACGAATTTCTCTCTCTCCTCTCTCCTCTCTCTCTCAACATTCTCTCTCCCTCTCTCTGTATCTATCTATCTGCCTTTATATATATATATATATATGTGTGTGTGTGTGTGTATATATATATGTATGTATATATGCATATATATATATATATATCATATTACACAATTACGT
>NC_136486.1:155427162-155497162 GCF_053919585.1 Euprymna scolopes | reverse complement strand
TTATATTTGGTAAATATTCATTCTTTTTCTTATTATCATGTACTTACATATCATTCTGTGTATCATATAATAATCTCCAACACTATTTTCTTATATTAACAGTTTATTTATAAGGTGCGTATAAATATGGTTTCTCACAATCACTTTGTTTAAATACGGTTAACAAAAATGTATTACGCATAATGGGAAAATTCCACGGTAAACACACAGCAAATATTCAATCCTTATATAGTACAATCTACTGATAACTGGATATCTATTGGTAAGGATAAGCAAAGGAAAGAAGCAAACGCAAATATACCTCAAGCATAAAGTTATCATTTCTTTTAATGTAAATCACCTTACAGGACTCTCATTTATATGTAAAGTAATTTTCACGAACTAAAGTATACTTGCATTGGATATATGAGCTATAAACACTTTTTTGCGTTAAGTAAAGAATATATATATAGTTTTTATATACATTAGATGGGTTTGCTTAATAATGTATGCCAAACGAGATATGTTTTTTAAGTAAATTTTAAAATTGACTATTCTAATAATCTGATGTATAGTTTTGGTATCATTAGTCACGTGTAAAGTTGGTGAAGAACTATTCTAAATCTGAAATCAACTTTAACTGTCCCACATAACACCACTACATTTTTGTGAATTAAATGTAGATAAGCTATTAAATAGGCAATTGATTATATTACGTACGCTCATTCCTAAGAATATCTTATCTATCAATTGGAATAGGCAATAAAATAGCTGCTGTATTGGAGGTTATCTTAATACTTTGTATTAAGTTGTGTTCGGGGAAATTAATGCATAGAGGATATAGTGATAAATATGCAATATAATTTCAGACCCTTTCTTAATGCATATACATCTACATTCAACTATTGAACGCCGTATTTAAACAGCAGACTTTAAGTAATAAGTAATTCTGTACGGATTTACTAGTCCTTTATTCCCGTTTTAATCTTCTAATTCTAGCTAGTGTATGCATTATACAACGCCAAAATAAACATAAGTCTATATCATATTATGTATTCCGTTTAGTCTAACTAACACAAACGTGTTACATTACTCCCAATACAATTTTTTTTTCAATTCAATAAAGTCCTGATTAGAAACAGGAAGATAATTAGAGTTAATTCATTGATATTACAATAGATGTAAAAGAAAACAAAAGGTGTGTGTGTTTGAATAGATACAACAGGATTACATATATACATTTACACATGTATGCATGTATATATATATGTGTACATATATACACATATTTACACATATATGCATGTATATATACGGACATATATATATATACACATGTATATATATATATATGTATATATATATATATATGTATATATATATGAGATGGAAAGGATGAAATATAGTTAATAACCATTCGTCTATTTCAAGATTATAAATCTAAGTGAGTGTAGGTTTAAATGCACTTATGTTTTTATATTTTTTCTTAACCGAACTATATTGTTAGCTTCCAATTAATCGTGTACTTTGTATAAACACAACTTTATACTATAATATTTAATTCATAATTTTTTTGTATGGATGTAAGAATCTGGTAATCAGAAGAGAGTATACACCGCATCGAGTCTAATATCTTAAATACTTTTTATACGTATAAGATTCCCTTAATTATGTGCCGCCCTATTATTTTAATCAATAACATCTAGATGTGTAATAATATAGTAGTTAATGTTTTCTGTGACGGATATTGTGTCTCAAGTCCTATTTAAGGTAGAATGTGGCGATTAACATATGCGTGTGTACTAGAATATATCATCACCTAAAATATTTGCGAGTAATAAAGTAAATTTACATTAAATATTAGTAAAGCAAGCCATCTGAATGCACATAATTATTTCTATGTTTAGGCGGTCTTTTAGAATTAAAGTTGACATCCAAAATATTTGTTACTAATTCAGGAATTGATAAATAAGAATAACATAACAAAATATTAGCATAAAATATGTATTTTATACTAATATATATATATATATATATATATATATATATATATATATATATATATATATATATATATATATATATATATATATGTAAGGAACATGACGAGATTAATTCATTTCTTCGATAAGGTAGATACATGTTTTAGGGGTGTAGAGTAAGTTAGAACTCTTTATAATATTGTATTCTGACACCTAATGTTTCTCATCAGAAGTAAACAAGGGATGCTAGTTAACATAACGACGTCCACCGATATTAGGAGTGAAATAATTATGCAGTGTAAAACTGTGTGCGACGTAGAGTACTAAGATGATCTCCACGATATATGGGAACTTTTGATGTTATAATATAATGTAGGAAGGCTTATTGCATTTCTGCCCTAGTGAGTTCAATGTATGTGCAAAGTATTCCTGAATAAGCACACCCACACACACACACACACACACACACACACACACACACACATATATATATATATATATATATATATATATATATATATATATATATATATAAAAACAACGTTAGAAACATAGTCTGAACTTTACCTACCCTTACTTATTACGCTAACATGGTACATGTAATATAGTAACTTCGGGCGTATCTTTGTATAAATAAGCAGTTGTCTCTCTCTATATAGCAAATTATAGAAAAAGCCTCTTTCAATTAAACTCCAATTTCCTTTACATAGTCACAGTGGTTAATTGCACGTTTTAAGTGTTCTTTTATGTGAATAACTGAGGACCTTTTCACACTAATACTTATGACTAACCCAATGTTCAGATCCTCTTTTTATTGTACTGATCGATCATTATTCCCTTATTGTTTTTCTCCCGGCTGTAATATTATACCTAGGTTAAAAATATTAAGGTGTTCTTTGTTTAGGCAGTCTCAGAGAAATTAAAGGAACAATTTAGTATACTCGTCTTCAAGTGTAGAAGAAACGACGACGTCACCTATAAAAGAAATTATAAAAGGTTACTATAACATAAAGTGTATTCGAACATATAAAAAAGCTTTTTAGTCGGTTTTGGCCGAAAAATTAGCTGCAAGGGGTCTAAGTTTCAAAAGTATACCTCTGCGCTCACTGGAAAACGTTTAACCTTATTTTGGTCTAAAGATATGGAATTGTAAAGGAAGGCTATTTAGACCTGAAGCAATCTTTTAATCGGTTTTGGGGGGAAATTTGGCTGCTAGTAGGTCATAGTGTAAAGAGTTGACCTTTGCAGAACCTATCGCTTGAAATTTTAGATTTGGGTTACCTGGACATATGTCAACTTATATATATATATATATATATATATATATATATATATATATATATATATATATATATATATATATATATATATATACACACCCACACGCATAAAATTTTGAAAGTACATAGGTCCCGAGAAAAATGAGCTGAACTGCCCGTATATATATATATATATATATATATATATATATATATATATATATATATATATATATATATATATATATGTGTGTGTGTGTGTGTGTGTATTGCGGGGCACATAATTTTATTAAAGCTATGTAAATACCAAATTTAAACCTGTTCGAAACCATTCATTATTTTATATTGTGAAATTTAAAAAAAAAATTGAATGCGTTAGCTGACCGGTCTTGAAGCTCTCTCAACAGAGCTGAAATTTAGCTTGATTACGTTTCAAAAATAAAAGGGGGGATAATAAATCGAAGATGAAAAACTAGGAAAAAAATAAGGGGGGCAATTCTTTAATAGAAACTAGATTAAGCCCTGTGAGATTCTCTTTTTGTTTGCAAAGAGAATGTCTAAAAGTCTTAACATATATAGTTGCTAGAATGTTGAGATGGTAAAGATAGTGCGATTTACTAAGGATGGAAAGAACGTCGGCACTAAAACTTGAAACGCAAACACGATTATTTATAAGGTGCTCTCTTATAGATAAGCCATGGGCATTGCTCAAAACGTCCGAAAGCAGGTAGTTTCCATTCCGAATTGTTGATGGACTATATTGTTTTACCCTATTATCTAATCTTTGAGACGTTCGCTCCACGTACGCACACGGCAGCTATATTTGAATAGATAAATAATAGAATTGTTATGGGGGGGCCGTCTTTACAAATTGCAGACGGGTATTTGATTCAAAGTAACATTGTTCTACGATAGAAGAAATTTACCTGGCAAATATTTCACTAATATTACTAGGCCAAGGTAGGCGTAGGTAAATAGGGAATTTGTCAACGGATGCCTGTTTAATTTTATTGAAATTGAAAATTTTATTTCTAATTTTAGAGTCCACGATTTGCAATAGTAAAACATTATTTCATAGAGTCTTGGCAATAAATTTGACTTCATCATTTAATTTGGTCCCTGTACATATCATACAAGCACTATGGATAAGGGTCTTGAAAAGATTATATTTTTGTTTGGTGGGGCAAAAAGAGTCCCAAGGATCGTAGAGCCAAGTGAACGTAGGTTTACGGAAAATGGAAGTCACGAAAACGGAAAGTGTTTTACAGACCAGTACATCTGGAAAAGAAAGGGAATAATTTAAGGATTGGATGAATACTATTAAGGGATGCAATAAAAGGAACCGCTTCCGTTTCATTGGTGAACAGACAAAACGTGTCGTCAACGTAACGAAGATAAATATGCGGTTTTTGAAAGCCAGATGAATTGCCTTTCGTGGAAACCTAACGAAAATATTTGCCAGAGCCGGTCCCAGGTGAGAACCCATGGAAACCTCATATATCTGCCTATACATAATGTTATTAACACTGAATTCGATCGAAATGGTGAAGAATTCCATAAGTTCCACAAACATATTTTCAGGAGTAGGGGGAGTTGGGAGCTGACTGCGATAAAGGGCATCGGTAGATATATCAATAGTCTCTTAGAGTGGAACACAGGTAAAAAGTCTTTCAATATCGAAAGAACCTATAAATTTGTCAGTCTGAGTGTAATTATGTATACATTTAGCAAAAGAAAATAATTTTTAATGCAGAAAGAACTATACTGTTCCAAAACTGGTTCTAAAATATTAGTAATTAATATGGCTACTTTATGTTGGGAGGAATATATCATGGATAATATGGGCTTTAAATTTCTTATCTATCTATCTATCTATCTATCTATCTCTCTCTTTCTCTTTCTCTCTCTCTCTATATATATATATGTGTGTGTATATATATATATTAAGAATATTAATACACATAAATATATGTATATATATTAAGAATATTAATACACACACACGCACACACACACACACACATATATATATATATATATATATATATATGTATATATATTAATTCGTATTCATTCGAAAGATGATTTATTGATTACATACATGATATTCACACGGTATTGCACATAATACAGATACAACGAACATAACTATTTTATTAATTAAAAAAAAACGTATAAGTATAAAAATATCCCTTTAAAGTATTTGTGTACACTATTTGGTAATCGTTAAAAACAGAATTTTAACATTTATATTTTTATCGGAGGCTGTCACATATTTTCATTGTGGAGACGCCCGGCGAGCATGTGAAATAGTACGATATCATATTATATCGTAAAACAAAACAGACACTTTCCTTGAATCCTAGAAAGTGGAAACAAGCGGTATATTTTTGTTTCACGTACTACCTAAACATGGCATCATTTTTTGCTTATTTTATTTTTACATGTGGTTTTGGTGACTGGGACATCCTATTTCCTTCAGAAAACTAGATAGAATGGGATTACTTACTATGGAAATTTAATTATGCAAAGTTATGTTCGTGGGATATAATCACGTTTTATATATATTTTTTATGAATATGCTCTGCCAATCCAATATTCTATAATATGAAATCCATGACAAACGTATGTACGTTCGATATTCCAAACATAATAACTTTCGTATTGTCGTACGTAATCTATATATCCATAGAAGTGAACTTTTCTATCGGTATGTGTTTGTCTGTTCGTATACATTTCCCTACAAAGCTCCTCAGTAAATCTTCTGTCTACAGATTTGAAAAATTTACATAAGGTCTATTGAGATTTAGAAAAAGCTTTTTAATCGGTATTCGGCTAGAAATGTTGCTGTCAAGGGGTTAAAGTTCAACGATTTGACTTTTGAAAACTTTACTAAACTCCTCCGCCATTTTTGGTTTAGAACACTTGAAATTGTAGATGCAGGTTACTTGAGCATAGATCAAACTTTTTTTTATTTCATCTGAGCCTAAAACAGTAATGTTAGGCGGTCAAAATTTGGGTCCAAACATTAACTCTGTGGTGTCTATATTTTACTCAACACAATTTAGGTCTACACCTTTAAAATTCTACGTACATTGTAATAAGACACAAGCACGCTTTTTAATTAGTTTTTATCGGAGAATGTGGTGGCACAGGGTCAAAATTCAGAGGATTTGACTATTGCGATCGTTGGAAGATGTGAGCTTTGCAGAATCTATAACTTGAAATTTAAGATGTAGATTACTTGGGTATAAGTACCTTTTTAATATATATATATATATATATATATATATATATATAGAGAGAGAGAGAGAGAGAGAGAGAGAGTGAGAGAGATGTGTTTATGGGTATAACATATATATACATCTATGTATATAGGTATAACATACATATATACATGTATATATATACATATATATACATATGTACATATATATATATATATATATAACAATGTAAATGTATAAATATATTTTTCTATATTCTTCTTTATGCACTTGCCTATGTTATTAAAGGTGAAAAAATATCAGAAGAGATTTTACCACGTTTGCGTAAAATCTTAGTGTGTTCTATGAATTTTATTTAATAATACATAATCTGTTATTTGAAGTTACCATAGGGGCGTTACGCAAACATCGTTACACCTTATTTAAATTCCGAATTACTTTAAAATTTATTCTTTTAAAGCCATTCCTCATTTTTCTCAACTTTTATACCTTTGAAATTGATATCTTATGGTAAAAAAAAATACAAACCGATATTTTTAGTAATAGGGCAAAACTCGGTTAAAACGAAAAAAAATGTATAATGTGGATAGGGATAATTGCAAATCGCATGGATCAACTTGGACGGGTTGAGATCGATAGAATAAAAAGTATATTAAAAGACAAAAATAGTATTACGGGTCTTCAACTCTCAGTAGCATGAAAAGATCCTCATTTTTTATGAGAAAAAATTAGAATAAAAAACTTGCACACGTGTTTTGTAAAAAATGAGAGGAATATTACCACCAATGAGAAAATGCTTAAAAGGAAAAAAATACTGAGACGATGAGGCGTATGTTTACAGGAGGTTATAATAATGTCAAAGTAAATTGAAGTCTAGTATTGAGTGGAACAGAACCAATAATGAATGAAAGAGAATAGAAAGTTTGTGAAAATGTTTAATGGTTAAAATAATATGATATAAGAAGCGAGTGACAGAATTTCGAGGGGACATGAATAATTTTGCAAATCGATGAATCAAAATCTGGCTTTAGATTAGGAAATAGATTTGGTGAGTAGATCACTTGCAACAGGAAGTAATACTTTGTTGATTTAAGATTAAGTAACAATAATAAAAAAAAACAGTTTTTCTGCGCTTTACTCAAGTATATAGCTGTGTTCATACCTCCAAGTTATTTGGTAAAATAGTGTTGCAATATAGATTGGTACTTGAAGTATATTACGCGGTACTTCAATTATATCTTTGTTTTATTAACCGCTATATGTATTGCCGCCCTAAATTTTGTCCCTGATAGACTTTAGAAATGCAAAGATTGCGCGTATATTCCCCGTCTTTTGAATGCCATCATTATTTTTACTTTTGTTAATTTCATGGGTGTAGTTATTTATATTTTTATTCTAGTGGTATTCGCAGTAGTACTAATAGTTGTCATTATTTTTGCTTTGCCATTAATATGACTAAAACGAGTATTACTACTAGTAGCTGTACGCGCATATTTAAACATATATTTGCTATATTTCCCATTATTTTTCAGGTTAAAAACATGTAAACAGGTTAATTATTCAATGCTTAATCTTAAACTTCCACAATATTTCTATTTATCTTTTTTTTTTACTTTTGGTTCATTCGACCTTATTCTTTTTCCTTTAGCTTCTTTATCAGCGCATTTTGCTACAATTTTTGCCTTGGATTATTTTTGTAAAACGATTAAATATGGTATCCTTAGTTAATCAAATTGTCACATTGTCTATTAATATCCTACAATATATAATAATCTCAACCATTTGTTCCTGAACATGCTCATACCATTTATCAGTGGATTCAAACGATCTTTTCTTACAAAATAAAAATCCTGTTTTCTCGCTATATTTTTACGTGTTTTCGTGTACTCTTTTTCAGTTTACTTTTCACCACTGCTGAAAATACATGATCAATTTTTACTTTTATGACCACATCATCCTCACAGAGGAATTGCAACGAATACTTATCATAATATGTCATGAGAAAATACTCCTGTATGGTACATATAACGGCTTCTACCCTATTTTTTTACTTTTTGAAAACCATCGTAAACTTTTCACTCGTCCGTTCAATCTCTTAGACATTTTCCGAACTGACTATGCATTTCTTTCTCAACCAGCCTCTCTTCCAATGTTGTTGTTTTTTTTTTATATTTGCCTCAGATTCTTTACCATAATTAGGTTGGTGGATGTCATTATCAAATATTGACGCACATTTTTATAATAGTTTTGTATGTTGTATATGTAACCTTTTAGACGATTTATTTTCTATTTTGACAAATCGATAAATTAGAATACAAGTTCAAATCCAGTCCTTATTTCTTTATATCATTATCTATTTCGGATTTTGACATTAATGCATTTGTTATATGAGCCCAACTTATTTTCAGTCTTATATTTTCTGTTACCTTAACATTTCCTATTACAATCGATGCATTTGTTTATGTGGTGATTGAGAATTCAAGTACTCCATTGCTTTATTTACCTTGCCTACCTGAATTTGTAGTTTTTCTCAGTAAGTTCTTCAAAATTATTCCATCCATTTTTAGTTCTCATTCGAGTCTCTTTTAATCTTTAAAAAACTTCTCTCACTTTCTAATTTTTTCAGAATCAAATAATTATACTTATCAGTATCACTTATCTCGTAACTACTTTTCAATCCATTCATTCCCGCTTTTGCATCTTCCCCATCATCATTTCTGTATTTTTTCTTTTTTCATTAATCCGCACGTCTGCTTCAATAACTGCTTATCCTCACTACTTCCGTGTCAACAATTGTTTCTGTTGCCTCTAATTCCAGTTTAAATACCCCTCTATTTTACGTATTGTACTTGCTGATCACATGCGGAATGTTCTCTCGATTCAAACATTAAATTGTATCTCTATTCTCTACATATACGTTGTATGTAGACATCGTACTAATGTTCACTTCTGAAGAAGCACTGCGCTGTTCCCTTCTCAATCTTTTTATTCCACTTCATTTCTGTCGTAGCAATATGACAATAAATTTCTCACTTATCTGCAAATATACACTGACTGGGCGTAATCTCTTTACTTAATTCATAATTCCATTAACCCCTTATTCTTAAAAGCCATGCCAATTTTTATTTATAAGAAGTGTACCAAGGGTTATATTGCATACCACTGGGTGTTCTTTCTTTTTTCGAAAGGCAATCTCCAGTATTAGTTGTCCGAGTTGTTGTCCTATCAGATCCTTTATTATGCCGGTGCACACCTCATTCTTTTTGGGACCTGCTCGTTTAAAAGTACCAGTTATTTGGCTGATGCACCTCGCTCATTGCTCAGCGGCATAAGAGGCACTGGATTAGGACTAGTTCTTCATGATCTACAGACTCATATATTATTTAACAGTATTTCATAAGATAGAGTGAATTCAACTGCACTCTCACCACCGACAATATCACAACTATTAGAACCCAAATCTATTTTTGCTTCTTTTCTTTTTCTTTTTAATTCGCCTATTGTTTATTCTCGCACTTCTTTTCTTATTAAACTTATTCATAACTGTAATATAAGAAATAGTATTTCGCATTACAAAATACATAGTATACATTGATTTCACGCTTATAAATACCATAGATCTAAGTTCTAAAAATTACTAGTAATATGAAGACGTCATATTTTTTTCTTTGTGCACAATTAAATATATCAGCGACCCATTTAATTATTTACCAGAATGCTCCAATTTAAAAGTCCAAGTAATATCTATTTGTTTGATGGGAATCTTTAATGCTGGCCTTTTCTTATCGACCTCCTATTCTATTATTCGTCAGTCTTAGAAATCAATACGACTATTGGATTCTTATAAATATATAAAATGAGTGTTTTAGAATGTCTCTGAGATTTTTATTTTAAGCTATGTGAGTTGATTTTTTTTATTGCTACATGTTTTTATATGATTTCATCATCAATTACCTCCTTTGTATTTGTGTAAGTATATTTCCTGGTAGCAATTTCTCGTACACATACCTAGGTTTGTACAACATTTTGTAGATTAAACTCGTACAAGTATTTCTATTTCAGTAATTTCCACATGAAATTCTTAATACCATGCTGAGGTGTTCTGTATCTAGCGAATTAAACCAGTAACCGATTAATACCGTAAATCTCAAAACGTTTTACCTTTTCTTCATGTATAATTATATGAGCGTAGCATGGATTAGAATAACCTTTCTGTCTACAATATCTGTGCAAATTATTCGTTATATCTCCCTCTACTTAATTAATTATTAACACTCTTTCAGTTATATAAAACACGTGGTGAATATTTGGCACCGTGATTGCAATATACCGATGTCTTTGTAATATAATTATCTGTATTTTTTCCTTGTCCTTCGTTTATTGATATTTATTATTTCGTTTAATTGTATATGTTTAGAGATATTATGTCTTCTCCTTGGGGGTTCTACGCATTTTTAGCGCCGCTGAGTCTACTCAATGCTAACATCATCATCATCATCATCATAATAATAATAATAATAATAATACTAATAATAATAATAATAATACTAATAATAATACTAATAATAATGATAATGATAATAATAATAATAATAATAATAATAATGGTGATGATGATGATGATGATGATGATAATAATAATAATAATAATAATAATAATAATAATAATAATAATAATAATTTCCTTTATCAACGTCTCTCTGGAGATGGATGGGATTCCTTTCCAGAGTAGTTCATTTAATCCCGGCTTTAAAACAGGAACTTCAAAGATTAAGAGGTTTCCTAAGGATGTGGATTGTACCTACAATTGCAGAGGTATAAAACATCGAAAAATGTAGTTTTTGGAATTGTGCTTCCAGACGACTTTATACTACTCCTAGTGTAGCAACAACGACCAGGATTATTTGCGTGGTAACCTCTAAGGCCAATGGGACATAATACCTCCACTTCTCATCGTCTTCACTCTCACATTCCTCTCGCAGAGTACTAAAAAGTATAACTATGCCGGGTTTTTTTTAGAGCTTGCCAATGACAACTAAATCCGGACGATTATGTTCCAATTGCTTGGTCGTTATGATATTTTTGCCCCACCATACCTCTACCTTGCCATCCGCACTTGTACTTACTTCATCAGCCATCTCCTTAAACCAATTGCCAGCATAGCTCCCAATATATCCGGAGTCCCATGCGATCGTGTCTTTTGCGGTACTCACTCTGGACCAGTCCATTACACCCTGCTGCAAGGTGCGCAATTGACTCTAATGTCTTACCACAAATCCGGCATTCTGCAGCAATGTCCTCTCCTTGAACGATTATTTTGGACAATCCTGTTCCTACTGCCTGCTCTTGTGATACGCAGACAAAAGCTTCGGTACTCTTTGCCAAGATACCCAGATCTAAATCATCGCCATGACCTTTCATCAGCCACTTCTGCTGTATCCTAGAAGAACCTTCCTTGCGTTTTCTTCTTAGTCAGTTCCTCTGCGTTTTCTCTATCCATACGCTTAACATAGTCAGCCTTTGTCTCACATACCTCCACTTCATTGGCCACAACTTAAGCATCCACTCCTCACTTCTAATCACATGCTACTTCAAGAACATCTCCTCGGTTCTAACACAAGCCTTTACTGTTTTTAATCCTCTCCCACCGTTTTCCTCTTTTTATACAGCCTTGCTACGCTACTTCGAATGTGAAATATACCAAATATTGCTAAAACTGTTCTTGTTTTGATATCCATGGTTTCAAATCCCGGTCAGACCATTCTAAAATCCTCGCAGTGTATCTCAAAATACTGATTGTCCATGCATTCACTGCTTTCATTAGGTTTCCCCCATACAGTTTCGACTTTGCAACTAGTTTCACTCTTCTAAGATACTCCTTCCTGACTTTCACCTTCATTTCTCTGTTCATGATGCCTACACTCTCCAATACTCCCAAACACTTATATCCTGTATCTTCTATTGTTTTCCTGATTTCTCCATTTGACAGTACTATTCCATTCGAATGAACATTTACTCCTGTTTTCATCGCCAGCACCGTGCATTTACTAATCTCAAACTCCATCCCAATGTCTTCTGAGAAATCACCCACAAGTTCTACCAGTCTGTTCATGTCCTTTTCTTTTCTAACGAATATTTTCAAATCATCCATAAACAGTAGGTGCTTGAGGCTGTCATCAGATCCAATGTAATACCCCAGTTGTTCTCTCTTCGAAAGAATGTCCAGTGGCATCGTTATCATTACAAAAAGAAGTGCTGATAACGAATCTCCTTGAAATATTCCACCTTTAATGCAAATGTAGCCCATCGCCTATGTGTTTGCTCCGTTTTCCATTGAGTCATACTTGTCTGCAATAGCCCTCCCACATTCTCAGCAACCTTCCTCATCAATACTGTTTCACGTATCCATTAATGAGAAACCGTGTAATAATAATAATAATAATAATAATAATAATAATAATAATAATAATAATAATAATAATAATAATAATAATAAAAAGAAAACACTGGAATGCGGAAACTCATACACAGGAGCCACATGTGTGTTCCAAATAAACTGCGGCAGAGACAAAACAATATAGTGATGCCAAATAGCCGAGAAGGGTCAAGGAGGATTGATAGATTGATTAGAATGCGCTGCCCAGCCCTCCGATTGACAAGTTTGAATAGAACTGTATCTTGGGGAGGCTTATTGCCACTCCAAATCCAGTGGGCACCAATTACCACTCCCAGCGCGAAATCAATGGTAAGCGACAGCTGCGATAAGATCAATGTATTTGTGAATGTTATCGAAGGAGAAGGAGATTACTGGAAATCTAGAGTGATTTGCTGTAACTCAGTTTCCAGGGAACCGCGCATGTTGTTTTCAAGGAGAAGTCTTTGATAACAAGTATGAACGCTCTTTGTAAACCAATAATAATAATAATAATAATAATAATAATAATAATAATCTATATATCTATAAATTGAAACGTGTGTGTGTGTCTGTGTACATTTTCATACAAAATATCTATCAATTTTCGATCTAGAGGCTCGAGATTTTAAATAAAGAGTGCGAAGATTTGGAAAAATATTTATAATCGGTTTTCGTCCAGGAATTTCGCTGTAAACGTCTCCAAGTTTACCGATATTACATTTGAACGCTCTAAAAAACTCCTCATCCCATTTTGGGTCTAAACAATTATAATTTTAAATGTAGGTTTCTGACACATGGATCTACTGTTTTAATTTCATTTAGGCCCCTAAAACAACGCTAACGGTTCCACATTTGGGTCAAACTTCAAACCAAATTGACCTCTGCCATATCTACAAAATTACTCAACCAATTCCTGGTCGAAACATTTGAAATTTTGCATAAAGGTTATTCGGAGATAAGACAAGCTTTTTAATCTGTGTGAGTGGAAAATTGGACCTGCTAAGAAATTAAAGTTTCAAAAATTTTACCACGAGGTTTCTACCAAACCACTCAGTCAATTTTGTGTCTAACAATTTATAAGTTATACATAACGGGTAGTCAGACAGGCGGCTCGAATGTTAATAGGTTTTGTAGCGAAAATATTGCTGCAAAAATTCAAAGTTTAATGAGGGGACCTTTGAAGTTTTTACCACATTCCTCCGTCTATTTTGAGTATAAAGACTTGAAATCTTAGACGTAGGTAACTTAGAGACTGGTACAACTTTCTATTTTGATTTACAACCACAACAGTAAAGGTTAAGATGTAAAAATTCTGGTCAAAGTTAAAAAATACCTCTTCCATCTCTACGAAATTACTCAGACATATTCTAATCTAAACAGTTGAAATATTTCATGAATGTATTTCACACGTAAGACAAGTTTATGAAGAGTGCATAGGGCTCGAGCGAAGCCGGGATGAACTGCATGTAATATATAATTAAAACAGATTGTTTAGTGTACATGATTTTTAGTAATCTTTTTACAATACATTGTGATCGTTATTAATCGCTGAGGTATTTTTTTTATAATTCCAACGTATATTATCAAAGAAGTAACAACGAAAAGCAACTAAAAGACACTTCAAATGTATTTTTCTCCTGAACTGTATCGTAGTGGTGTAAACTGTACAGATTAGACAAAAAAGAGTAAATGATGAGTTGGGTAGAGACATAAAATTTCTGTTAAGATGTTTTAAAGCCGTGACTTTAACAAATAAACGTAAGCAACATCGTCGTTAAAAAAGCGTGATAAAAAAATAAATTACTAACGATGGAAGATAAAGTTGAAAAATATAACAGAACGAAAAGGATAAAAAAGAAAGAGCTTCATCGAATGCAATTAAGTTCTAAATTATTCATGTGTTCCGTTTACTAACACCAAGCCGGCTGATATAAATTAATAGACGCCGTTTCGGAAATTTTGTGTATCTTTTCGAGTGTGCTCTGGGTCAGATGGAAAAATATCTTTTGTACCATCCAGTACAGGTCCCGTACTGCAATATATGTTAACCTAGGCCGAATTATGAGCCTGTGCCTGTCCGGATATTGTCAGTGTGTTTCCCCACGTATAGATGGAGTGGCGATTATTTGGGAAAAATCTACCTCCAAGAGCCGAATGAAGTTAGCGTTTGCAGGTTAGAATTTCCTATGATGCAGGCCCAATATTGCAAAACATCGAAACATCGCATGCTATAATTGGAAACTCATCACAGTGCATCGGGATGAAGGTTTGTATGATTTTCCACAATGATTCGTCGACGACAATATAGTCTATATTACACTGTAGAAAACCTACTGTTTATTTTACTTAACTATTTTATATATATAAATTGAATTAAGATTTATCAGACAAGCGCCAAGTATAATGATTCAGTTGTGCTTTAATCAAAAAACAATTATGTCGAACGCACTAATCTCATACCATATAACATGTTTATTTTTCATGTCAGACTTTCTGTTTCGGTGGTAGTAAAACTTATTAGACGCACTTATGAACTTTAACTTTATAAGATGCTTACTTTGGACGAAATTGCCTTTAATTATTCCGTGGAATTTTAAATTTAATATCATTTATAACTATTTGAGATATTCCGAAAACAAATAAACTAAGCATATTGTCAAACCTATGAATAAATGTGTGTTACATTAAAAAGTCATTCCAGCTGTTCCCAAGTGCATATGGAAGGAACTGAGACACAACAAATACAGTTCATATATATATATATATATATATATATATATATATATATATATATATATATATATATATATATATATATATGTATATATACATATATATATATACATTATTTGTATATATACACATATATCAATATATATACATTATATGTATATATATATACATATATATAAATATATATATACATTATATGTATATATACATATATATAAATATATATATATATGCATTATATGTATATATATATATATATATATATATACATATATTCACCTTATATATACATATATAAATATATATATATATACATTATATGTATATACATATAAAATGTATATATATATATATATATACATACATACATATATTTAAGTATGAGACTTATACAATACGTAAGGACGCGAGTTTTTAATCTTTTCGGCAATCATCATTGTAGAGTTCCATGATTAACACCGGTTGCAAGGACTAAATTAATTCGGTCACCGGTTGCCGCGAGAAATATTGTTGAAATTAAACCATTCATTTGTAATTGATTTTAACGTCGGTCAGAGTGATCTGATCATTATATTATGATCTGCACATGCAAGCTAAATTAATCGATTTTTCAACTATAAAGTGCTCGACGGTAATATATATATATATATATATATATATGTATATATATATATATATATATATATAACTGACTGTCTGTGTATGTGTGTGTGTCTGGTGACGAATAGGCTCCTATATGGTTGACTATTTTACAAAACTGATTGCATATAATGATAGAAAGTGTATCGAGACACAGGAATTGGTATGTTTGATCCTGCAGAACGGTGGTGCATTAAAATTGTGGCGCCTGCGTTTGCGCCTGGTCAACAACGTATGGAAATAAAAAAAAATAAAATTAAAAAAAAAGTTTACAAGTGTTTTTGATATAGACGTACATAAAAAATACTTTGCTAAGTACGTTTTAACTTAAATAGGGATGGTAAAATACAATTGAGGGGTCTGCGTTCGCGGCAGGCCTCCATAGAATGGAAATAGGCACATACCTTGATAAAGACATTTCATATCTGCGTAAGTATACATTGTTAATTGATAATGTATCGGAAGTAGAGTTAAAAGCATATCTTACTTTTTTTATTAATATTATTGGAATCTTTTCTTTATTTCTTGTACACATTTTTGTGAATTATTAAATGGATTTCTGCCTTTGGATTATTATGGACCATCTTCTTCCAATTACGGGATTTCCTGGGATTTTACTTGTACAAATGGACATCCTTTAAACTTTCTAGAAGTTTTACGTCTGGATTTTACCATCACTGGATTTTTTTTTCCACCAGACTATCAATAAATGTGTAATCACGTTTTTCTTCACTATATTCCCTCTGCTTCACTTTTTTTTGTTTTCAATAAGATATTTGACTTATTTGTTGTTTCATCAAATATTTCTGCATGCAAAATCCGATCGCTCATTTTGCTAATTCCTACCCTCTGATTAGAAGGAAAGTATTTCTTCGAAACTCCACGGATTAAGTTTTATCCATTTATCTAGTGTTTCCTCTTAATCTTTAATATGTTTTAACTCATTGCAAAGTGTTTTTTAACATATTTTATTAATTGTTTGCTCATATATATATATATATATATATATATATATATATATATATATATATATATATATTGCTGAACACAGACACCTCTATGTTTCAAAACACGTACACACATGCAGTGGAAACAGCTTCAAAATAATGTCAATCTTCCAAACAGACAATTATTTTTATTTACTTACACAGGAAAAAAAACTTCATCTCAAGATTCACTCCTGAACTAAACAAAAAAACATGAAATGCAAGACATACTTTCATGCACATCCATATACATATACACACCAACACATAAATCAGAACCGACACATTAAAATACACACGCGCGCACATACAACCACACACATACAACACCCCTATCTAATACAACACACTGAACAATAGCAACCCTACTTAACCTCGAAACCAACAATACTAGGAAACACCTAGAATCATAGTATAATATATGTTCCAACTCCTCGCTCACCCTATGTCAGTGGAGGAGAAATGTCTCGTGACTGAGATAACTATTATCCCTTCTATCATCCCCTCCTATACCTATCCCCCTCCAATTGGCCCCTTCCCTCTGGAGAACGAGATCTTTCCTACACTAGGAACCGATCCTGGATCTGTCCATACCCACATGGGGAGACAAATAAATAGAAACATTAAAAAATCCCCTATGCATATTTTTAAATACACCCCTCTATCTAAACAGATATCATATAAAGAATACCCGAATAGTCTAAGACTGAAACGAAAAATCACAATACTAAAATCTAAGAATCCAAAAAAATGAATATCAAAATAGAATGAAAGCACCCCTTCCCTTATTTCAGAAGAGCTTCAGAACACCTTAGTAACGACCTTTGATCACAGTAACCTTCCTAGGGAAGCAAATAACTTCATAATACTATAAAACGGTACACACATTTTCAAACCAATAAAAGAAAACACAGACACATCCTACCCTAAAGGAAAAGAAAAAAAAAACACAAGCAGAAGGAGAGAGTGAGGGAGAGAAACACAACACAGGAGTGACCACATTCCAATAAAAGAGTAATAAAAATTGAACATTCCAATGAATAGTAGACACTTACACGTTTTCACTCCTTGGAAACACTTCAAATGAACTATTTTTACATCTCCAACACATTTTGAAAATAATTTCTGGAGAGGACGCTTCACAGAACGTCTGAAACGCGTTAAAAACGATGTCAATGATTTAAAAACATTATTACAATGATTTAAACATAATTCTCAATGAAAAACCAAGACACAGAATAGTAAAATAATGTTAAAAAATACACATTGTTGGTGACTACCCCCTCATTTAAGTATATATAGATGTATATATATATATATATATATATATATACATTTCAGAACAGTGTAAGTAAATATATATAATATATATATATGTGTGTGTGCGTGTGGGTGTATGTGTGTGTGTGTCTGTATATGTGTATGTGTCTGTGTATGCGTGTCTGTGTTTTTTGTATGTGCCATCCGTATACGGGTTGCAGCTTATAAGGATAACTGAACATGAATGATGAGATGTAAATAATTTCTGAAAACAGAATGACTGTTTCTGTTATTAGAGCGACCAACACATTTTTGCATTCATAGATCATTAATGAGGGATATTTAGTTTCAGCGTAAACAAAATATTTATTATTAGCAGCTCGTATATGCTACTGTCAAGGAGCCAAATATATATATATATATATATATATATATATATATATATATATATATACATATATATATATATATTTGGCTCCTTGACAGTAGCATATATTGATGCATATATATATATATATATATATATATATATATATATATATATGTATATATATATATATCATTTTATAAAATTAGTGTTACTCTCTATTACAGATATAAAGTAATAAGTAGATGTATTAAAACTTTTCTTTTACAAGCAGCCAAAAACAAATCTTTACATAAAAAATAAGTAATGTTATGCTATTTATCTAAGGAAGTATCTAATTGTTATCTTTGTGATGACACATTATATTGCTTGATTATGTTGTAACGCTTCTATCTGTCTATTTCACTTTGATTGCAAATCTAACATGTTATATTTTTTATTATTTTTAGGTAAGTGACCTATGATTTGGATTCTTTACACGAGTAAAATAAAGTCATTAGGTAAGTAATTATATATATATATATATATATATATATATATAGACACACAAATGTGAACATAAATTATACAGTATCTGTTTTATCATGGTTATCAATCGTCACGTTGAGTTTGAATTAAACAGTGGTAATTTGGAGGCAGGGATTGCTAAATCTTCAGGAACACGTCTACAAAGTCGGCACAATTTCAGTTATGTGGCAAAGTAATCTATGACGAATGAAAACAATGCGGTTAATCTCGGAATATATAGCTAAATTATATATATATATATATATATATACATATATATATATATGTTGTGTGTCTGTTATATTGTGCTATAGGTTTTACAAAAGGATATTATCTTCTTGAATTTTTAATACACACACCGATGAACAGACACATATATATGCACCCAAAATACACACATACATAACTATATATAGATACACACATACACATATACACATACACACATACATATATATATATATATAAATATATATATATATATATATATATTGTAGAAATACGAGGGAAAACAAAGTTAGCCATATATTGATATTTTATATCTTTTGCAGACGCCTCGCTCTTTTTTTTATGATTTCCTCTGTTTATAAGAAGAAAATTTACTTGTTGTATCAATATACTTTGTTACATAAAATACTTTATTGCAAATTGTTAAAACGTCCAGTTCTGTTTTGCATTAAAAACTTTGATGATTTAAGTAATAGACTAACTAGTTCTATTGATTTTATATTTATTACATATAAATGGAGTGGATTACAATAAAAAAAAATTGTTTTCCTTCAGTAAATACGTCCAGAGTATATTGCCATTTTAATTGCGTTGTAGAGAACAAAATATCGACTGTATATTTAGTATAATGTCACGAATTTATTTTCAAAATCCAAAAGTCCATATCATAGTTGAATTTGCTCTGAAGAGACAATTTATTTTTGAACCCGCATATCAAGAAACATAATTTTGGTTTTATTTATTATTTTGTCGCGCCTTTCTGCTTGTACGGTAATACAGGATCTCAAAGAGCCAAATTGATATTAGTCTGCATAACATGTTTATCTAATCGAAATCGCCGGTTCTTTTTTTGATCAGATTTGTTTTTATTATGGAGACCTGGCGAATCCATACCTATACAAGACCTATACTAGAAGAATGATAGGCATATAGGTCACATTTTTTGAAAGTACCAAAAGAAAAAAATTCCACACCGCTTCGTAATCCGTATAGTAAAGTCTCACATACTCACAGAAAACATATCTGGTACAAAATTGTATCATTTAGATGACGCGTCCGCTTTTTAACTACACTTCTTTCAGTATTGCTTGAGAACGATTCGGATATATTTCATTCCTGTTGCAGCTTAAACTTTAGTCTTATCATTTAGAAGAATTTCCACGGGAAATAATCTTAGAGACATAGACTTCTTTTGATGTTCACAACTTACGTTACCAGACTTGTCTGTATCATACGGCATAATTCTAATTCATCATAAGAAGCAAACACTATTTAATCTTGTTTTAAGTGAGCATTCTTCTTGTTGTGTGTAATTATTATACATACCTATAACACTCACTTTGCCAACTTCACTTTGTTTCGTCCTCCTTAATAATTCCCGTTTCCCTTTCTCTCTCTCTCCCTCCCTGTATATATATATATATAATATATATATATATATATATATATATATATATATATATATATGTTTTTATTGGCATTTCTTTAGCGATAACAACATCGAAAAACTGTTGTTTTTATTTTCACCTTAGTGTTTTTTTAGAGGACAATATGCTCATATTTTATCTATAATATAAATATCACCTGTCTGTTTAAATGTATGTGTGTATGTATGTGTGTATGTATGTGTGTATGTATGTATGGATGTATATATGGATGGATGTATGCATGCATGCACGGATGGATGGCTGGATGGATGGATGTCTGTTTAAAACTGTCGACAAAGTTCTACACCAGCGGCACCGTTTTTCGACGCCATCCTTCGGACGACAGATACCGAATAATCCACTAAAAACACATTAAGACCTTCACTATCAACTGGATACTTCCCTACAGTGAAGGGTCGCTTTTTTCGCCGATATTTTCGAAAGTCATTCCCTCTTTTCAATTGGCTAGCCTTAATTTTAATAGTCATCACTTCCTGTTTGGCGATGGGCGAAAGAGTACATTTATTTTTTCACGCGTTCTTTTCCTCCTTCGCGGTACGGATTCGAGCCTGACTATCCATAACCAGTGTTTTTTTTTTGCGGGGGGGTTAGCACCCACCTCCAAACATCCGGGCAATGCCGGGCACCTAGTCATGTAAATTTCCGGCTTGACGATGGACACACCGGGAAAGACGTCACTGTTTTTGTTTTCCTGATTCACGGTAGGGGTTCGTCCCTGGCTTCCTACTACCACTTTCTATGCTCAACGCACACCTCCAAACAACACGCAATGCCGGGAAACAATGCTAGTTTAGCTACAATCCAAACCGAAACCAAAACTTATTAGGAACTCTTGGTAAAATTATTTATAACAAAAGATGACTTAAATACCATCAGCTATAATCGATACCGACACCAAATAATCAAGAATGCTAAGTAAAAGCAAGTCTAAAAAAATTACTTCAGTGTCATCAGCTATAATAAAAACCGAAACAATAAATTATGTAAAATTATTGGAAAAATCATTTACTACAAGAAATCTAAGTGCATAACAATTAAACGACCCGGATGTAAGCGTGACTCAGAAAATTTCACACACGCTATTGTATTAATATATATATATATATATATATATATATATATATATATATATATATATATATATATATATATATATATATACATATATACATATATATATATATATATATATATATATATATATATATATATATATATATATATGATAGACCTCGGAGGCTGATCTATGTTAATTTTCATTTCGATAATATTTTATTCATACAACTTAATTATTAAAATTTCTAAAACTCAACATATGTATAATTGAATGAAATATAAAATACGCAGAGAAATTTAAACGAGAAATCCTGAGAATATTTTACTTTGTATACCAGTTTTATCTTGAAAACTTCATTGCTTAATATTCAAATGTTCTCTGCTACTACTACTACTGCTACTACTACTACTAGTACTACTACTACTAATAATAATAATATGTGCTGCTGCACATCTAATGTAAATGGTCACTCCCACCTTTTTATATTATTTAGTTTGTACGATTAATATTTATAAAACATTCTCTCTGAACTACGTATATTATTATAATGGTATAAAATGTGCAATTTATATAAATTGATCTAAATCAGATGAAGCATTTATATCGTAATAAAAATGTTACTAACCCTACTTGTAATTAATGAGCATCATTTGAACAATTAAATCAACAATGCTGAAAAGAACTAATATCAGATACATTATATTCATTTCTAAATTACTAATCGTGAATTCATATCTGCAATTATTGACAGGTGATCTAAGAATTTAATTGAATTGGTTATTGAATATTGCATTGTTACGTAAACATATAAAAACAATTGTCATACCATTTGAAAAGCTGAAAAAAACATTATAAAGCAATTAATATGAAAGGCAACCATTTTCCTAATCCCTTATAAATTCAGCAAAATCCACGTACTAAAAAAGCAAAAATAAATTATGCAAGACAAAAAAAAAAAAATTAGTTGCTGTTTCACCGGTATTTAAAAAGTGCTAGGCACGTTTTTATAACATTCATAGAGTTTATCATTCATAAACAAATAAATAAAGAAGTTAGGGTGTTTCAATAATGTTTTTTATTTAATATCCCGTGAAAGGATCGTGTTCTGTTGCCACATCTGTACCGGAGCTGCTAGAAGCAGTTTATCCTGCCTTGATAGAGTACAAAATAGACTTCGTAGTTTAGTAGATGTTGCGGACCTGTTTTTTATTCATCGTTATTTCTATGGCAAGTGGTCGTCTGAGCTGCGATCTCCGTCCCCCCTTCGCCAATTTTTCACGAAAAACATCCGTATAACTGCAACCACTGTCAATAATTTCCTCACTCTTTAATTATACATACATCAAAACGTAGATTCCATGAACAAAGCTTCTGTGAAACCCTCTTCCGTTTGCCTGTTTCCCCGCTGACTCCAGCTTGGTTGCCTTCAAGTCCATCATAAACAAATTCTTAATAAACTGCCCCTTAAGTAATCCAATTTTCAAAATTTCCATTACTAACGTTTTTTTCCGATATAATCCCATTAGTTATCATACACTTACTAACTCTTATCCTCGAGTGGCCTCCGGGTTTCGATAAGGAGTTTCTCCTATGTAAAAAGTAAAAATTAAATCAAACATTTCTGGTCTAATAGCTAAGATAATATTATAGTATATGCTACGTCATGAGACAACGAAGGCGAAGTCTTATGAAACTAAGATGTAGGAGGAAAATGAGAGAGTACAAAAGCAGTTTTGCGGAAATCAAATGTGAAGAGAAAGAAAGCTATCGGCAGAAACATCTTGACCTTACTATACATATGTAATAGATTAAAAGAAAGTCGAAGAGAATACTTGACGCAACGCAATCTAGAGTAACATTTTCCTTCTTCTGTCATATAAGTAATCTTCCTTGATTATACATTCGGTCGTTCTCTATTCGGCGTAATAGCAAAGCCTTCGTTCGTCCACTCCTTGAAATATATCCTTTCATTTTATATTACTTTCGCACACTCGCTTCTTTTCCGAGTTCAATCCAATTTAAGACCTTAGCGGAACAAAAGAAAAATGGCATAAGATAAATTGCAAGCTCAACAGCCAATATCGACCTGCCATAGCTTTGAATGTAAATGCATGGATAATTTTGTTACATCGTCTATTCATCCAGTTACGCGATCGAAAACAAAGAACAAAGTGAAACGCTGTTGGCTTACTTACTTTAAGTATAAGCCAACTTCATTAAGGTATCGCAGGTTGTGGTTAGCCTATTATTTCGATTCTCTAGTAAGGGCTTTCATGTCTAGGTGAGCCTCGATTTGACCCTGATATGAACTTGCAATATGCACATTTTATACGCTCAAAGCCAAGTTTTACCAGAACGGTGTATTTAATTCAATAAGTGCACATGAACACACGCACACACACACACACACTCATATATATATATAAAGAGAGAGAGAGAGCAAAAGAGAGAGACAGTGAGAAAGATGGAAAGAGAGAAGGGGAAATGTATGCGTATATATTATTATAAAGCTTTGGGAAGTTATACGTATATACACACCATTACAATTACTAAGTGTTTAATACTTATACTGATATATTTAAACACGCATATTTAAACACACACACACACACACACACACACACACACATATATATATATATATATATATATATATATATATATATATATATATATATATACACTTGTGCCCGATATTATTCATACCCCTCGGATCTTTGAGATTTCTATAAGAATATTGCTCAAAACAGAAGGTAGACAATATTAAAGGGATTTCAAACAATAAATCAAGCATAAGCAATTCATTTAAACTCAACAAATAAATAAATTATGCAAGTTTGAAACATTATACAAAAAAAAACAATAATGGCACTAGTTCAAAATTATTCATACCTCTCTCACTAATAGTAAATAGCATGCCCTTTATTCTTAATAACTGCCTGTAACCGTTTTGGATATTTTTCAACAAGGTTTTTATAAGTATCAACACTGATTTTTGACCATTCTTCAATGCAGTAGTTCTCCAAATCCCTCAAATTTATAGGTTTCCGCTTTTTAACCTCAGTTTTCAATATGTGCCAGAGGTTTTCGATAGGGTTCAGGTCGGGACTCTGGCTAGGCCATTCCAAAACATTAATTTGATTATCCTCAAACCATTTCTTGCTTATTTTTGCAGTATGTTTTGGATCATTATCCTATTGAATAACCCAGTTTGGTCCTAAATGGAGCTTCTCCGCATCCTGTGTAATGTTTTTTGGAGTATCTCCAAATATTACTCCTTCTTCATGGTTCCACCTATCTTGACCAAACTACCTGGACCACTAGCCATAAAGGAGCCCCAAAACATTAGGCTACCACCACCATGTTTCACCGTGGGTATGGTGTTGTTTGGGTTGTAAGCTTCTCCTTTCTTCCTCCAAATGTAAGAAGCATCCATATGGCCAAACAATTCAATTTTTGTTTCGTCAGTCCACAAAATACTTGATAAAACGGACTCTGGAGAATTCACATGGGTCCTAGCAAACTTTAGACGTGCTGCAAGGTGTTTTCCGGTGTGCAATGGAGTCCTTCTTGGTCTTCTTCCTTTCAGACCATTTTCATGCAGAGTCCTTTGCAATGTTTGCCTTGATATTTTTATGCCAGAAGACTCCAGATTTTCTAAAATGTCCTTAATAGTGGTGGTTGGATTTGCATTAACACTTCTTACAATATTCCTGGTGGCTCTAGCAGACAGTTTCCTTTTCCTTCCTCTACCAATCAAGTTGTTTGCTGTGTGGTGGCTCTGGAATTTTTTGATGATGCTCTGTACTGTTGCTGTAGGGACCTCAAATTTCTTGGAAATTGGCTTGTAACCTAAACCATCCTTATGTGAATTCACAATTTTAGTCCTAAGATCATTACTAAGCTCTTTTTTCTTCCCCATTCTAATAATTTTTATTCTTTTATTGGTTTTCAGTTAATATAATTTTAATTTCTGAAAAATGCAAAAAACGAAATGAAATTAATCAAAGGTTGTATAAAAGCATTCAAAATAAGAATCAAACAGGAAACAAACAGTCAGAAACTCGATTAATACTGAAAAAATAAGGGGGTATGATTATTTTTGAACATTGCAGATTTTATAAATAGCTGTATATTTCTTTTATTACAAGTATCCCGAGATTTTAAAATGACGAAAATGATCAGAAGAGGTTTATTAAGAATATGTATCAATATGGACGTAAACAATAAATTCTTACAAAGTTATACCTAATAAACTCAATTTTCAAGGGGGGTTATGAATAATATCGGGCACAAGTGTATATATATATATATATATACTAGCAGATATTTTCACTTTTATAGATATACTAATATTTCAGCCCGGCGTTATCCAGGTGTTTTAAGATGTCTGTTGAACAAAAAACAGCAAAAAAATAAAGGTGGTAGTAGGAAGACAGGATCGAACCCGTACCCCGAAGGAGGAAAAGAAAGGGGTAAAATCCTGACGTCTATACTGTCACGACCACCGCCAAATAGCAAGTGACATTTTGTAAAATAAAGGCTAAGCAATCTAAAGGAGAGGATAACTTTAAAAAATATCGGCGATAAATTGTAAAAAAGTGCCTAGTTGAAGGTATGGATATTAATGTTTTTAGACTATTTTGGGATATTTGTCGTCTGAAAGGTCGAACTTTAAAACGATACTGATCTCGGTAAAATCCGTCGCCTCTGTCAAAAGATTTAGGCAGACATGCAAACATACATACATACATTAATATATTAGTAACTAAAGATTGTCGACCCAAACCGAAGAAAAAGGTTGCCCTATCTCTGAATAGCCTTTATTTAAAATTTCAAATGTTTAGACCAGAAATTGTCTGAGTAATTAAGAAGAGACCGTAGAGTCATTTTTAAAAACTTTTTTAACTACTTGTAATTTATTTTTATGGGATCAAATCAAGTTATTAAGTTAGATCCATGTCCAAGGAACCTATATCCCAAATTGCAAGTGTTTTGAACAAAATTGTCGGAGGAGTTTGGTAGAGTTCTCAAAGGTCAAACCGTTGAACTTTGACTCCTTAACAGATAAATTGTCGGCAGAAAACCAGTCACATCGATTCGCACATATCTCAGTACCTGTATATCAAATTTTGAGGCTGTAGACTTAAAATTTACAGAGTTATTTCGTAAGGAAATGTACACAGATATACAGACACAGGGACACTTTCACTTTTATAGATATATAGATGGATAGACTAATAGATTAAACAAAAATATATAGGCATACATAAATATATATTGAAACATGTTTTTATTTACTGTAAAGATTTTACGCAATTATTATGAAAGTATAACTCATGAAGAATATTTGCATGAATATAATTACACGTAAGATTTAACCTAGAGGATCATCTCATGAGAAAATCGAAAAACACTTATGGGGAATTAATTAAAATCAATGTTTACAAAAATATAGAATTTAGTATGATCTTTTGCTTGTGAATGCATTTCCACAACCCATATATAATAAAATTGCATTTTCTTTTGAAATAAATAGAAAATAGGGGTGCTCATAAAAATATCAATACACAAAAAAGAAAATGAATACATAGGAGTATAGATAGATAGATTAGATGCAATATATAGTAATGATTTCAAAAGTATAAAAAGAAGGACTCATGCGCCACCCTCGAGAATCGAAACCAAAACGTTCAGCTCACGATTTATTTTGCCTCTGCCGTCAATGACTGGTCTATGAAAACGGTTAGGCTAAAAATTAAAACATGAACCCACTACTAAATTATGCATTCGTAATACCGTCGTTTGACTTTCACGTGGCATTCTTTTTTTTAATTTTCCCGCTTTTGCACCGATTTTTTCCGGGCTAAAACACAAATATAAAGTTTTGCATGGATTAAGATACCTTATATATGAAGTTTCATGTCTATAGACGAAATACTCTATGAGGTGTTTGGTAGGTAGAATTTGTTAAACAAAAATATATACGTATACATAAATATATATGAAATCAATTTTTTGTTTACTATAAAGTTTTTACGCAAATATAATGCAAGTATAAATAATGTAGACTATCTCTATGAATATATTTACACGTAATAGTTAACTAAAGATTGGTATCCCATGAGAAAACCGAAGCAACTAATAGGGGATTAATTAAAATGAATGTTTAAAAGAATAACCAAATTAGCTAAATCTTCTGTAATTGAATGCAATCACACAACCGATATATAAAAAAAACTCTTTTTAAATAAATAGAAAGGCGGATGTTTAATATGAATATCAATAAACACAAAAAAACGAATCCATGAGAATATATATATATATATATATATATATATATATATATATATATATATATATATATATATATATATATTCACTACTATGTGTGAGTGCTTTTTCTTTTAAATAATTAGAAATATATTTCCAATGTACCAAATTTTAATTATTACAAATAACCAGTTATTTCGTTATATTGCAGGAGAAATCAACATTCCTCAGGATTATTGATGGTAGATTAACTGTTTTGGACTTTAAATGCTTTTAGTGCCATCGAAATTATCAAAATGACCTTATTTTAAAATTAAATCTATTGATTGCTTTTCAACATGTGGACCCAACATGTTACACTGAAAGAAAGTTCAATATGCATCGGGAACTGTATAATACATTATAATGTACTATAGATTAGCTGATGGTTATAATATAAAAGGAAATGATATAAGTCATGAATTTAACTTTAAAATAATTATGTCCATTACCTTAAACATCTGTGCGCTAAAATTATTATATTTGGTCGCGTCCCTGTCTCAGAAAAACAACAAACAAAAACTACTATTGAATTAATATGTCGGCCTCTAATGTGGTGTTGTTATAAAAACATTGGATTCGATTGTAGTGTTAGGTTGTAAACGATAAAAAATTTAGTCAAATATGTATGTACGTTCTTTACTCAAGGTTTATAGATAATCGATTTTCGGTATTTACTGGAAGCGGTCATATATAAGATCAATAAATGAATACTCCTATTCGCACACAAAAAAAAACATGTGTGTATTTTATTAAATCCGGTCGGGTGTTTCTGAATCCATACATAATTGTCCTGGTCTCTGACATATATACGCGGTCATGCAAAAATACACACGCTCACAAAGTAGTTTTTATATTAATATATTAGAGATAATTTCAATCGTTGTTTTCTAAAATCAAACAGAAATGATGTAACTCGGATAAATGAATACAACATAATCATATGTTAAAAAAGAAAATATACTTTTATAGTTAGCTGAAAGTATCATATATCTGCTGGTGGCCGGTAGTAAAACATGCTTCAATATATATATATATATATATATATATATATATATATATATATATATATATATATATATATATATATATATATATATATACATATATATATATATATGTGTATATATATATATATATAAATTCATTCAGTGTTTGTATTTATTATCGTATTATATAGTACTATTGAGACCCGTGGAAATTCCACGTTAATTGTAAACATAATCATAACAGGCAGCCATTCGAATGCTGACCAATAGAATAAGCACTGCAATATTATTTTCGATAAAATCGTGAATTAAAATATGAAAAAAAATATTTTCTAGGCAAACAAAAAGGACTGCTTCAGATATGTTGTTCCAATAAATAAAACAATCTTAAGACCTCATTTTTTCTGGAGATTATGATTAAACTAAAGTGACTTGTATATCGGTTAATAACAATTGTTACAATCTCTATTTGATAAGCCGATAATTCGGCATGTAAGTAAAAGGATGGGATAGAAGCATGTAATATGTAACTTTGCAATATTTTCATAATGGTAAAAAAATGGAATGAGTCAGTATGGAATGCGATTGATGGAAAGGAAAAGTGTAGGATGTAAACTAATTATATGACAATACTCGCAAATATATATTTTTATGCATAAATATTCTTAATAAATTATGAAAGGGAATGTCTTAATTAATTAGATGAAATAAATATGAAACAAAGATTTTAGATTGTAAATTGCTTCATCCATGTCCGGGACTGACTCTTTATATCCCTATCTCTTACAAACGTATAAGACATAATGTAATGTTTAGATCCTCAACTTTATCACCCATATCTGAAAGTTACACCCTACATTTATTCTGAAAATATATATTAAAGAAGGTGATTTATATATGGTAAACTTATTCCGTCACTTCCGTGACTGACTCCTTATTGCTCTTCTGTTCCCGCCACCGACTTTCACAATAATATGATGGGAAATAAGATTATTAAACAGTATTCCGCACAGGAAATAAGCCATTTGTATAGTATTTTACCTATATGAGTATTATAATAAAATGGCCTAGCGCCCCTCTGGAAAATAAATTACAGACAATGTAGAAATACACCTACTGAACTCAGAGAGTTCCAAGACACCGGGAGTGGCATACTCTATCAATGTTGCCTCTTTAGTAAATAAACATTTCTATAAAGCTTAAGTGAATACCAAGTGTCATGATGATCTAGAGGAATATATATCATGTAGTGACGGATGATGAGTGTATAATATATTGGAGAAAAAAAAAGTTCTTCCTAGAAATACTCAAAAGGGAGAAAAATATGAAATTCAATACAGGGACGCACATGGTCGAAGGAAAGGGCAACATTGAGTATGAGGGAAAAACAAGTGGGGGGTATTATTCATGCTTGAGAAGCCAATGTCAAATGTGAATGATTCATGCAAAAATACCTCCAAGAATATATGTTTATTATCGTTTAATATTTGTTACAGCCGCTTAAAAAAGATATTCGTTAAAGTTTATTATTGCAGTATATAATATGTACTCATATATATATATATATATATATATATATATATATATATATATATATATATATATATATATATATATAATTTAAAGGAGATTAGGACAATAGTCTAAAGAGCTGAGTGTATTTCAATGTAACAGTGAAATTACTAGTTTAATTAAAATACAGGAAAGCGAAAGTGCTCGTTGTAGTTTAGATATATAATAAGCTCGATAGGTAAATATCCTAGAGCTAACTTCCTTTGAATGACTGCGTAAATAAAAGGCGCGACTTTTAACGAAAACGAAAAAAATACTGGATCAATTTATGTGATTTTTGGAATATGATATTTCCGTTCCGTGACGGATACATCTGCCTTACTTTTAATGCTAGGTTTATTTATGGTGTATTTTAAAGTTAATAAAAACCCTTCAAAATTTGCTGACGAGGAGACCTTGCTTAGTAAAAATCTATATGTAATAAGTATTGTCCGTAACTTGATGTCTACCACAATAAAAAGCACTGTTTTCCGAAACGATCGTACAGATAATTGATTTCGTTGTTGTTCGTTCTTATGAAACGGATTTTTAATTTAATTATGATTTGATTTTTTTAATTTTAAATTATCAATCACATTACTTAATATATATATATATATATATATATATATATATATATATATATATATATATATATATATACAATGAAAATTACAATTTACCAAAATTATCCAATATGGTAAAATTAAAGTAAATTATAAATGTTAATTCTTTAATATTTATAAAATTATCTTAGCCAGATATAAAAGCTCGATAAAACCAAATAGGAAATAGAGCTTACTTGTACAAAGGGAAATTCTTTTAACTTTCTTGAAGTTTTACATTTGGATTTTACCGTCACTGGATTTTATATCTTCCACCAGACTATCCATACGTGGGTAATCACCTTTTTCTTTACCATATTCGTTCTGCTTCACTTTTTTTTGTTTTCAAGTAAGATCTTTGCGTTACGTTGTATCTATAATAAAGGGTTGAGTGCTTGTTGCGTCATCTCTAATAATGGATTAGAGGAGATGACTTGTTACATTATATGTTTAAGTTGTATCATAAAGGGAATCGTGCGTGAGTGACATGTATTTTCAGAACCTACCTCTGCTTCTTCGATGTTGGACCATCTGGAATTTCACATCCTGGAGGGATACTGGATACCTGTTTTTGGATGTAGATTTAATCACTCCAAGACAAGGAATTAGTTCTATAGCTTATTTCACTTTCCCAGATGTCCTGCATAAGATGGAAAATGAAATCGGCCTGTGTGGGTACTTCTTCTACACACCTCAGCGTTCGTCTCCCCCCATTTATAAGGAGGAGACAACGTGAAACCGTCCGTTGTCTTCTGAGTCCAAATTAAATCTCAACGATTCAGCTAACCTGATCACATGACTCACACGCAATCCAATCAGCTGATCTTGCCTTCCGGTCAACGTGTCTACACTATAACTCCCCTCCTCTCTCTCCCTCTCTCTATTCCTTAACAGTCTTTCCACCATTATTTATAAAAATGTATGACGGAGACATACATTTTTTTTGTTACTACACATTTTTTTCTGAGGGAATCCTAAGCTCATTCCACAGGCAAAGGACCTGTCATACCATTATTCAATAAATCATAAATCAAATAAATAAAATTACATCTACAAATGATACCATGTGGCGCGAATCCTTGCACCCTCGAAGGTCAACAACTCTCTGTGACCATGGCCTCCATCTCGCATCTAAGAATCATGCATAGATCACTATATCTCTCGTCATGCTATAACGCGTTTTCACAAGCACATGACTCATATGAGATAAAAGATTTTTTCTCATACTATTACGAGAGCACTTTTCTATGGCTCCCGCCGAATTCCGCATCCGAAGACAAATCCCAGGAAAAAACGACAAAAAAATAATTCTACAACCATTTCGAAAATTAGAATAAATATCGACTGGACTTTTGACTCTTCCAAACTTAAGGACTAGTTGACCCCTTCTTCAACCCAGTAGTGTGTCTTTTTTTTTCGTACACTGCTTAATCTTATTTCTTTCTCTTTTTTTAACATTTTATTATTATTATTACTATCATTATTAATTCATTAACAACATGTTCTTACTTATAAATTAATCATTATCTCAATACATTCCACAAAACAAAAGTTCACTCCTCCTCCTTCTGCGAAAAAAAAAGACATGTCCAAGAACAAGAAAAAACCTGCACAATTCTGATGTGAGAAAACATGAATCGATGAAAATATAAATTTCAAGAAATCTTATAATCATTCACAAAGTCTCATCTCACCAATAAAAAGTTGCACATAACAGAACATAGATTCGTGGAAACCCAAAATTGTCAACGTCAGCACATTTTGAGGTCAGGTTACATTACATTTGACCACCTCACAGATTCTCCAAAATATATTTTTTTAAATCACAGTCGTTTACAAAAAATGCATAGACATTTACAATGAAAATACGTAGTCGTTTCCAAAAACAAACAAAAACGATTCACTTAAAATGTTCAGACAATCCTTCATAAAACAAAATTCAACACAAAATAACAATCGATGGAAACTAAATTTGTCCACGTCACCGAACACTAGGGGTTTTCTGAAAAAAATATCACCTTTTACTTATCCGAGTGACTTTTATTATGGCCTTTTCTGCCATTTTCTCTACTGCCACTTACGCCACGTCAGGGGAACTCCAATTGCTCCCTGACGCTGGACAGAAAAACATTTCGCTTTGCTATATTGGAAAACCTTTTTTTCCCAGGTCGGTAACCGCGACTGCCTTTCTAGCCATATATCTCAGGGAAATATATCGAGATTCAATCCATGGATTTCCCCATGTTTATCTTACTCGAAATCACAGAATCTCGTCACCCTAAGACAACACTTGTGTTTTTTCTTTTTTTTCTTAATCTAAAAAAAACATACATTTTAGCATTTCATAAAACAGTTTAAATACAATAATCTTTTTCCACACCAGTAAAGAAAACATTCTCACGAGCAAAACCCGTACAATTAGAGAAAAACAATTCTACATTAGCAGAAAGTATCCATTGTTTCTTAACCAACAAATACAAAAATACACATTGTCTTTACTAAAAGTACGCAAAGATTATACGATTTAAGCAACATTTTAACTTTATAATTGTTTAACCTAGAAATTCATCACAAATATCAGATTGATGTGTGTCTCTGGTAATTGTGACAAGTCTCCTCATTCACACTCTGTAACTAAGTTTATATGTTCTAGTTCTTCTTTTTTTCTGTTTGTTTTACACCAATTTGTGTCAATTGATATATCTTTCATTTTAAATGTCCTGTTTATTTTTCTACAGCGTAACATATCATTTTTCTGTGTTCTCATATGAAAAATCAACAATTAGTTATTTGTATGTCGATCGAACTATTTGTGTTTGTTCTTATTCCTCTAAATTAAGCATATAATATAACTGTACATAATTATAATGTGCCTTTTGTTTTTCGTTGCGTGTATATATATATATATATATATATATATATATATATATATATATATATATATATATATATAAATATATTTCACTGTTCAATAAAATTACCCTACGTTGTTGTTTGTAAACTAGCCGTATATCTTTTATCATTCATCTGGCATATCGGCCTTTTTTTCAATATTTTCTTGTAAACAGTAGTTTTCTGTGTGCGTTTGTGTTCAATTTTTTTCTTTTTGTTCGCATTTCTGTGATCGTGTAATGTTTTCTTTTTGCGGTATTATTTATTTATTTATTTAATTATCTTGGACCCTTTTAATACGTTGTGCTTCTTTTTTTATTTTTGTCCGTGGTAACCGAAGTGTTCTTCTTTTTTTTAAACCCACCCTTGCTGGGTGGTCTGGTCGCTTACGGCACCAAATGAGTGTTGTAATGTTATCTCTATAATAAAGGGTTGAGTGTTTGTACTCTATAATTAAGGGTTGAGTGCTAATTATGGATTAGAAGAGATGAGGTGTTATATTATATATTTATATTGTTTCATAAAGAGAATCGTGTGTGAGTGACTTATATTTTCAGAACCTACTTCTGCTTCTTCGACGTTGGACCATCTGGAATTTCTAGTCCTGGAAGGAGGCTTGATACATGTTTTTGGATGAAGATTCAATCACTCCAAGACAAGAAATTAGTTATATAGTTTTTTTCACTTTCCCAGATGTCCTGCAGAAGGGGGAAAGTGAAATCAGCCTGTGTGGGTTCTTCTTCTACACACGTCAGCGTTCGACCCCCCCCCGTGAAGAGGAGGAGACAACGTGAAGCCGTCCGTTGTCTTCTGGGTCAAAACAAAATCTCAACAATTCAGCTAACCTGATCACATGACTCACACGCAATCCAATCAGCTGATCTTGACTTCCGGTCAACGTGTCTACACTATAACTCTTACCATTTGACTAACTTGTTGTTTCATCAAATACTTCTGCATGCAAAATCCGATCTCGCATTTTGCTAATTCCTACCCTCTGATGAGAAAGAAAGTACTTCTTCGAAACGCCTCGGATTAAGGACTATCCATTCATCTAGTGATTTATTTTCAGATTAAATAAGTTTTAACTCATTTCAGAGGTATTTTTTAATATTGTATTAACTGTTTGCTCATATGTATATATATATATATATATATATATATATATATATATATGTATATATATGTATATATATACATACACACATATTTATTATTATATATATGTTATATATATATTTATACATAAAGATAACAATGTGTGTATATATATATGTACATATCTATATAGATATATGTATGTATATATATATATTTATACATATATATACATAATTCGTTGGGTTATGTATATATATATATATATATGTGTGCATATGTATATATATACACATGTATATCTATAATCCCACCTATCTTTATATTAGTATACACATATGCATGCATATAGACATTAAGAGATAGATAGAGAGATAGAGACGTATACATATTTATATGTATACATTTATGTATATATATATATGTTTGTATATAAATATATATACATGTATATACATATATATATATATATATATATATATATATATATATACGTATATATATAACATTATATACGATTAGTGTTTAATTGAACAATTTGAAGCCAAATAACTGCAACGAGAATTCGTTTTAATAAAATTAAAACGATTTTATAAAGATAAAGATATATTTCGGAGATATACTCCTTTATCAATCTGCATTATTCTTCTTAGTCTTCGCCATGGTGTCGAGTGGAAGAATGTGAATTTATTCCACGTGATGTTAGCTTCGGGTTTATATGTAGTCGGATAGTAACGCCTGATTGTGCGTGGTTTGAAAATTTGGATTGTTTTCCATTAGAAGCGTGGAGTGAAATTTGATAATTAAATAAGATACGTATTTAATTGAACAATTTGAAGCCAAATAACTGCAACGCGATTTTTTAAATAAAGTAAACAACACACGACCACGCGTTACTATCCGACTACACATAAATCTGTAGCTAACATCCCGTGGACTTAATTCACATTCTTCCGCTCGACACCGTGGCGAAAAATAAGAGAAAATATACTTTCACAAAGGAGTATTTCTCCAAAATATATCTTTCTCTCTTAAAAAATAAACACTCGTTTATTTTTAAACAAAAATCGGGGTTCAGTTATTTTGCTTCAAAGTGTTCAATTAAACAAGCATCTTAATAAATGTTCACTCAATGCTTCGCCACCATGGCGAAGTATAAGAGAAAAAATAGAGATTGACAAAGGAGTGGATCTCCGAAATATATATATATATATATATATACATATTAATATATATCTTTAAGAATAAACACTCGATTATTCTATTCATTAAAAATCTCGTTGCAATTATTTGCCTTCAAAATGTGTAATTCAACGCGTATCTTATTTAAGTTTTCAATTTCACTTCACGCTTCTAATGGATTAACTATTCAGATTTTCAAACCAACCACGGCCACGGGATACGATCTGACTATATAAAAAAAACGCAGCTAACATCACGTGGACTTAATTCACAATCATCCACTCGGATCCATGGCGAAGAATAAGAGAAAAATATAGATTGGCAAAGTAGTATATCTGCGAAATATATATTTCTCTCTTAAACAAATAAGCCTCTTATTAAAACACTTTATTAAAAAAAAAATTCGCTTTGCAGTAATCTGGCTTCAAAATGTTCAATTCAACACGTATCTTATTATATTTTCAAATTCCCCTCAACGGCTCTAATGGATAAACTACCCATATATATATATATATATATATATATATATATATATATATATATATATATATATATATATATGTGTGTGTGTGGGGGGGATCTGTGTATATATGTATATATATATGTATATATATGCATGTATATATATATGTATGTATATGTATACATGTATGTATATATATGTAAATATGTATATATATATGTGTGCGTATATATATATATATATATATATATATATATATATATATATATATATATATATATATATATATATATATATATATATATATAAAGATGATTTTTTTAAATTCAAATAATATTTCATTTACGGATTCAGGCATATGGATACTGATATGAATGTGTACATGTGTTTTATTGTTTTTTATTAATTGTGATGCCTAGATAGGCGTAACACAGGCTAGGTGTGATAAACATCTCAGCTAATAGTGAATTATTAATTGCCAAAAATGTGTGTAATAAGGTATATAGGTATGTGTTTTAAAATACCACAAGGCAAAAGAGGAAGAGAAGGAATAGCACGTATTACTAAATAAGACAAGTTGATACACTCGTGGTTATAGTGGATTCAAAGACCAGACTATTTACAGACATTTTCTAATAATAGAAAATAAATTATAAAGCAATTAACTTGGAGAGTTATTCTGCAAAATTGTCTTCAAAAGGAGTGGGAACGTTGACCAGCCTAAGGCTGAGGAAGTTGACTGTACAAATTAATCGTAACAATAGACTATTGAGTTTGTTTCATTGGATGTGATTAAGTGAACTCTTGATAATCTCGGGCTAATTTACTTCAATATCTTTTTGATGTTTGTAGAAGCGTAAAAACCAATAATATTCAAAGGTAGCGAGTTCTTATGTCGAAGGCAAATATCCACTGTTTATAAAGGCAAGTTTAGAAATATACACATAATGCTCAATCTCTATGTTTGGGTTGAGATGATAAATCAAAATGAAAATCGGTTTAATTTTATATATAATAATTAGTGTAGTATTACCACCAAAACATGTGCATTCCCATTTCGAAAATGTTTTTTTTAATCATGTTAATGTTAAGTTTTAAGTCTTGCTGCAATTATCTCTTATAGAATATATATGTTGATTAAAAGTAAATTTAAGCGATGTATAATAAGCATTATCACTTATAGAATTCTTGAAAAAATGGTAAAAAATATACAATTCCTGTACTAAATCTTAATACAAATGCACTAAACTCCGAAATTTTGTAGAAATAACCCTTCAGTGGTCGTAAAATTATCTGCATTATTGTTGTTGTTGTTGTTGTTGTGGTTGTGCTGGTTGTGGTTCTTCTTCTTCCTCTTCTTGTTCTTCTTTTTCTTCTTCTTCTCCTCCTCCTTCTTCTTCTTCTTGTTCTTTTTATTATTATTACAATAACTATTAGTGAAATTACTCTTATTCTATTGCTAATATTATTATTATTATTATTATTATTGCTAATATTATTATTATTATTATTATTAATATTGTGCTTGTTGTTGTTCTTCTTCTTCTTCTTCTTCTTCTTGTGACTAACTATGTTTTTACTTATATTGTTATTCGCCGTTTCGTCTGAAAATCTAATATGAGAGCATTAAGTAAATATAAACCCCTGACATTAAAATGAATTCATAGACCTACACATGTTCTTGTATATTTTAGTTTTCGAATATTTAGCTGAAGAATGCGTAAGAAAAAGCATATACATGATTTCCTGATTTTTTTTTCAGTGCAATCATCTAAACTATTTTTTTTACTTGGTTTATTTGATTTGTGAAAATGTGTGTTTTTTATACTTATTTAAATCTGGAAAAAAGCAGTGTGCTTTTAACACATATGTTTGCAATTACGGAACATTATATATCAATTAACCTTCTATGAGATCGTCGTGAAATGATATAATTTTATTACAAATTAAACCCAGAACTCAAACTGCCAAAGAAGATCCTACATTGTTCCAGAGGTCAAAATTCAATTGAACCAACTTGGTAGAGTGGTTCATAATTAAATCACATTCAAATTTTATCTGACCCACTAAATCGCTGTAGCATAAAATATATGCCTACATAAGAGATGGTGTTCTATGTAGCATGGACATCTCCAGACGAAAAAAAAAACTCAATTGCTCTTTGTGCGCTTCCGGATTGCACTTGCCCCCAAAAACTGTGTTTATATTTGCCCAATATGTTCCCATCCAACAGCGTTACTATTTTTACGAGTATATATTGGAAAATTGATCACTTATCTGCTTATCATTCGGCAAACATTTACATCTATGTGGCCTACAATAGTATGAGAGTCAACTCACTCAAGCCAGACATATTAGTAGAGAAGATTCTGTCCCGATTTCTCCATTGCTTATGGCCTAAATCAGAGTGTTCACAAACCCATACATATGCCCGGCACCGATGGTCAGTATGCAAGTCTCCTATACCTTTCCATACACATGTTCATCTTTCGGTGTTTCTCCACTGTATAATTTGACCACTCGATTGGCTCAGTCAGAATAAAACTAGATTAATTAGTTCTCTGAGATACCTCTCAATCGTACGGTATATCGATAATATATGGCTGACTGAGATAGCGTTTGTATATTTATATCAGATTATTCCCTGCGTTTCATGGTTAAAATGAACGTGTACCCTATATTATCAGACCTGGCGGAATTGTTAATTTTAGGAATAGACCGTTTCATACATCCCAGAAACTGCAAGCAAAAATCTTACAACCGGGCGGGGTTCCCTTTTGAATGTGCTCCTGCAATTTACCACAGAAAACAGGAATTTCATTTTTTCAACAAAGATTTACTGAGCGTAAAACCGTCTTCCATACTGTCAGGAACCATTTTAAACTAAATAAAGAACGCGGGAGAGGTGTATGCTCAGCTCGTCATGTCAAAAGTAGCTGAGCACCGGGTTGTTTCCCGCCGGCATTTACAAATAACAAACAGCGTCATAAATAGAAGTGTGTGCTCTATCGGAAATATCATCAATCGACCGGAGGTAGTCAAGTCAGCATCGGGCAAAGCCAAACACTTTGCCAAGAAATTTGCAGATAATTTTACCCTACGCGGTCTGTGCAGCCAAAATCCTGTATTTCCTCCATGGTCTGAAAACATCCTATGCGACACAAAATTGTATGTGAATAATATTGTTAAGCTAATGAACATCCTTGATTTTAGTAAATAAACTGGGCATTACGTCATTCCAATAGTTAAAAGGTTGAACAGAACTAGCGGCTGTACTTACAACCATTTATATAGTTGTTTTCAAGAGAATTGATGCCCAACACACAGGGAAACCTCATCAGTGTGGCCTGTATTTAGAAATTGACGTAATTTATCATCTCTGTTTAAATACAGAACAAATATGCTTCAATGCGTTATGAGTAATTTGCTGAAATATGTGTTGAATAGAGAAGTAGCCAGCCATTTAAGCAAAAATAACATCCTCAGTGAAATGCAACATGGTTTCCCATTTGCTAGCTCTACAGCAGATGCGTAAACAGTTATGTCTCAAAGTATGAGCGATTCTCTCAACAGAAACTTCCTTATGAAGAGTATCGATAAACATATTGGCAAAATTTATCATCATCGATTAATATTTTATATACTTTGGAACCTATCAAATTCAAAAAGCACGAGAAGCAGATATCAAATGCCATCAAAATTGGGGGGGGAACTAAACAAATATCTAGGGTTGACCTTAGGCAAATAGGTCGCTTATGAAATCTGATAAAAATTAAAACATATCTTTTGCTGACGAAAGTATACAGTTTATTTTCGTGTAAATTCATGACGTAATAAACGCTCCTCCGGTGTTATTGCTATTCGGGGGATGGATTTCATTGTCCATGAATTTGAGTTCAATTTCAGTTTAAATATGTGACACCTATAGAAATTTAATGTTTTAAATACAGTTTAATGTAATTAATTTTTCCTTTTTTATCATAAAACATAAAACCGACTGAAATAATAAACTTTTTTATGTGGACTTATATGTTTCCGAAATAATTAAATGCAGGAAATAATCTCTTCCTACTACTGATTTATCCAGTAAAGAAGTAAATTGATATATGAACATATCATTAACTAAATTGAACCCATGTGGCCTTATATAACTATGTTAAGTAGTATTAAGATTGAATATCTTTATAATCATATTAATAAAAAGAAAAGCGGGAAAATTAAATGCGAATTATGGCAATATAGATTAGTAATAGATTACATTACATTAAAAATAGATAAGTATAATTGTAATCAAACAATAGATTGTGGGCAAATTCTTAGCAATAGTGCATGAACAACAGAACGCATGATGACAATGACAACTAATCGAATAATAACACTGCATGGTTATGATAAAATATATGTGTCAATCGATTTACATATAGACGATATTAATAATTCCATTGAAAACTATGAATGATACTATGAACACGAATCATTAAATAATACATTAAAAATGTAATAGTAATATATCTGGTATAATATAAAGTAATAATCTAAATTATATAACAACACATTTTTATATTATTGTACTAATTAGAAAAAACATATGTAATTATGCCATTCGTCGGTATAAATTCTTCCCAAATTTTTCTATTGGCAAACTAATAATCAAAACTAACGTTTTAAGTCTTTGAAAAAAAAAAACATTGAAAATGGTTAATAAATAGGATGTGCGAAAAAGACAATGCAGTCATGCCGAAAATGTTTTCATGTAAAGCCGTTTAAATTTAAATTTACAATGTTATAAATATATATGCTTAGATTTAGATTAAAAAATACGTATTGGAGAAATACATAAATATTATTCAGTTTAGTTCCGCAATAGTTTTTATAGACTTGCTAATGAAGAGTCAAAGGTAGATATGTGACATATCTTCAGTGGGAACAATAATCAATTAAATACAAAAATTAAGACAATATTCCAAAGTTATAACCATCGAAACCAGCTTGTAGATATTTAAGATATGTTTGTACATTTTTTCCTGTTAAAAATTACAAGAGCTAGAGTGATTAGACTACGAATGATGTCACATGTTTATAGCATTTATCATATTATTCCAAATATTATAGAAAATAATATGTTTATCTAAGGATTTATTGAAATGTTATTTCAGCAAAATACAAATTTAGTTTCAGTGATGACGTTTACTCAAACGCCACCAAAATATTCAGGACAAGTAGCATTCAGAAGACTAAAGGAGAAATACTAAATCGCAGCTGTAAGTTCGGATCTATATTATAGCGGCCACTGCAGCTAAATGCACACGCACAGAAGTAAACATATATTTATGTATATATTATGTAGATATCAATTTATATATATATATATATATATATATATATATATTTATATATATATATATATATATATATATATATATATATATATATATATTATTTACTATAATAATTATAAACTACCTTAACCCACTTCTCCTTTCGGGGATCATCAGTGCAAGGTGTCACGATTAACGCAAGTCGAAAGATTCGAACCCCGGAAACAGAAGTCTTAGTCTGGCTTCACTAGCAAGGACCCGACAACCTAGCCTACAGTATAGCGCCAGGGAATACGGTTTACATCAACCATTTATTCTTATTAAATGCTTTTAGCGTAAGTCAGAGTCATCTTATGATTATATGACGATCTGCGCGTATTAGATAAGTTGACCGAATTTATTACAACTGGAAGTGCTCAACGACAAGAAAGAAGTTTCTTAAAGGGGATGACCTTTTATATATATATATATATATATATATATATATATATATATATATATATAGTAATTTATAAAATATATATGGCGATTAAGCTACACTAAATATTCGGCGTTCCATAGTTGGCACTGCAACTAAATCCATAATTGTAAATTACATTATTATTATGATTGGGGTGGGTAGAACATATTTTCGAGTGGATGGCATAAACATTCTTGTAGTGAACTCAACACGTTTATTTGAAGCAAAAGAACACTTTTGCACTGTATAATTGATTTGCTTTGCAAATTTCTCAAGTACTCCCCAACTGCGCATGTATTGCCCGTTTGAATGTTAGTTACAGTGGACTCTGCTACTTTCCTCTGTATAACTGATCTAATCACATCCAACGGGTAACTATTTTTGGAGAGAGTGTCAGTAATTATTTTTAATTCCTCATCAAATCTTGAGTTGGAGCAGATCATAAGAGCACGATGTGTTAGAATCCAAATTAAATTTATCTTAGGTGTTCGGGGGCAAAATGGATCGCAACGTGTATGCAGCCCCGTGAACGTAGGTTTACGGTATATTGATGCAAGGTAGCTGGATGATGTTTTCGTTACAAATACATCAAGGAAAGCCATGGACGAATTATACTCTCCTTCACAATTTTTCTGTAACGCGGGATACTTTTTATTAAGGAGACAAAATTAGTTACCTCTGTTTGGTTATCGAAGTGTGTCTGTATAGACAATGTGTACAGTTTTATGTCAATGTTAAAACTACACACAGAGTTATTTGTGATGAACTGAAGATGCGGAAGATTTGAGATATGTTTTCTCAACGGTGGCCAGGTAAGATCACAGCCTAATTTACAAAGGTGGCCATTTAGACAGTTTACTATCCTCCCTAGAGTTAAGATCTTGTCCCGGTGGCATTTGATTATTCTCTATAAACTAGAAAGATCTTAAAGGATACCGTTATGAGGCAATTGATGAGATGAAAGCAATTTTACGAGATCCATTGTTTCACAACTAACATAATCCACGGGGCGTCCAGGAGTTGTTGCAATTGAATAACATAGGCATTGGCGTCGGAGGAGATTACACCAAAGAATTGACCTTTTAAATTATCGCCCCATTGGCCTACACCCGATTTTCGCAAAAAAATATGTGAGTCCATAATTTACCGAGCTGCTAAACTTCTTACCGAGTAACAATATGGATTTAAGCAAGTCCGTTCTACAGCAGAAAGTTTAACTGTATCTCTGAAAGTATATATCATATACTGGATTAGGAAGTGAATGGTAGAGAAGTAGCCTTGGTATATATAACCAATTTAACAGAGAATTGCACGATGGCCTTTTTTTTTATCAAAATCAGGTCATAGGGTGTCAAAGGACAAATAAATGCCTTACATGATTGAATCTTTCCTTAATAACAGTAGAATCCACGTTGTCCTCCACAGTCGTACATCTACACAATATTATATAAATGCAGGGGTTACTCAATGGTCTACCCGTGCACCTTTATCATTCTTAATATTCATAAGTGACATTCCTGATAAATTTGTGTCTGAGATGAATATATTTGCTGATGACACAACTCTCTATAAAAAACAAATGGGGAAAACAAATAAACACATATCTATGGAAATGGCAGAACCCTGAAAAATACCTTATATTTGTAATTGAATTGAGAAATATAATGGATGATTATATTGAATGATGTCAAGACTTAGTTTGTTTCTTCAATAATTACAAGAAAATTTCTCAACTATTAATAGCTATGGCTAGATATACATTACCTCTTTATCGTTTCAAACGGAACATGAGTTTTATCAGACACAGTGAGAGCAGTTCTGGCCGCTGCGTGTAAGGTAAACGTTCAGTACTGAGCTAGCAAGTTACTTATTCACGAAAACACCTTGTGCATCTACAACCCACTATTCACCCACGTATAGGATAGTGTTGTCACATTTTTGCTGGATCATCTGCGGTACGCGGTTCAAAAGAGAGTCGCCAACTTGATAGGCTCTGAACTATCATCTAAGATTCGGCCTCTGTACCATCGACAAAATGTTGCATACCTCTGCCTGTTCCGCAAGTATTTTTAATAGCGGATACTCCGAAAAAATACAAGCCCTTATACCCGTTCGACGTAAATACACCCGACAAACTCGACAAGAAGCCACGTTCAACCCCTAAATTATAGAGATACGTACATGTAAGAAAACCTTCTAGTAATCCACTCAGGAATAAGGGCTATTGCAAGTACGAACATTACGTTAGTGTGGACAGTTGATGAAGTGTTTATTTAAGGGTGCGGTTCATTAGGAATTTGTTAACGTTGGAGTTGAAGACATCCAAGTTGTAGTCAGGTTGGAAGCAGGCAGACGGAACAGAGTTCCACGGGCGAGCAGTTCTAAGAAAGAAGCTCTGTTCATGGAATCTATGTTTTGATTTAGGCATGGATTATAAGTGGGGAAATTTTTCACATTGGATTCGGCTAGACGGGTGTTTTTCATGAAATATTGGCGAGGGGGGACCAGAGATTAGATCTCAGACGAGCATCTGCCATAGAAATAACGATAAAGCAAAGATAGGCTCGCGACGTCTCTTCTGTGAGATATGATGACGGGTAGAGAAAAAAGCATCCCCCACTAAGCCACGAAGTTTATTTTGTACTCTGTCAATGCGGGATAGGCTGTTTTTAGCAGCTCCTGCCCAGATATGGCAGCAGTATTCCATCCTTGGACGTACTTGGCTTTTATATAGATAGAGAATGACATCAGTAGTGAGATACCTTCTGGAGCGGTAGAAATATCCAACTATCTTTCCAGCGACCTTGCCAACAGTCTTCATGTACGTGTTCCATTTCAGATAAGGAGTAAAGGTCAAACGCAGAAGCTTGTCAAAGCACGGGGCATCTCTCAGATGAGAGCCATCCATCCCAAATGATGCTAGATGGGTATCAGAACGTTGATAATGTAAGTATAGGAGTTTAGTTTTAGATGCATTAAAGGTAACCAGCCACGTCTTCCTTCACTGAACCACGTGCTCGAGATCAGGAGAGAGAATCAAAGAGAACTTTGTCATTTACAGCCTTTGATGTTTTGCCATAGATGGCCGTGTCATCAGCATAGGCGTCAACGAATGATGTAAGTATGTGTTTAGGGAGATCATTTATGTAGATCAGGAAGAGAGTTTGACCAAGGATTGACCCCTGACGGACTCCAGCATTAATACTGCAGGCCTCTGAGTTTTGTCCATCGACCACTACTCTTATGAGCCAATCCAAGAGAAATTATTTAATGAGGTAGAAAACATTTCCAGTCATACCGTAGGTGGAAATCTTGTGAAGTACACCCTTATGCCATACCTTGTCGAAGGATTTTGATAGGTCAAGAGCAATTGCCCTAGAAAGGAAGCCTTTGTCAAGAGATTCACTAATCCTGTGAAATATAACTGTCAGCACATCTGCGGTAGATCTTGCAGAGCGGAAACCATATGGTGTGTCACTAAGAAGGTTGTTTCTGCTGAGGTGGTTGACTATTTCTCTATTTAATATGGATTCCAGCAACTTACTCATAACACACATATTCCAACTGCACTGACATGCAGAAGTTCAAGTGTATTGCAACCAAACATATTGGCGCTCAACTCTCTACATGGGATATTGTTGTAAAGGGTGAAGAAGACTGGGATAATGTTTTGAATGAATGATTTTCAGATCATCTGGTGTTTTGTGAACCTGCAAACAGAATCAGGGGCGTTTTACTGGGTTCAATGTAAAGTTTCAAGCAAACTGACTTAAAATCATTTTAGCCATCTCCGTTGCCGTGCATACAAACTCATGATTTTTCGACAGTGAGGGAATTGTTGATTGCTCATTATTTACTACAATTTTGTAGATGTTTCAGGAATAATGAGTTCCTATTTTCTGCGCTTCAATGATTTTGTGGGCTCTTCGGTGTATTCTTTTTTAGCTGTCTCTATTTATTTCTAAAAATTACCTCTAGATTCTATAAACTTCTTTTTGTTTGTAATGGGCTCATACATCTACATTATTCATGATGCATTTGAGAAATAACAGCCGTACAAGTAGAAGTGATTCATTGGGAAGAGTGAGGTTTTCTTTAGACCTTCAGTGTGGGAACATGCGCGTTCAGTATTCGTTACACAACAATCAAGAACTGTTAGACATACATTTTGAAGTAAGGCTTGTAAACCTTGCTGGTATGGGAAACGTGTGGAAACTTAACTGTTTGTGATACAGAATGGGATATAAATAATCTATGTGTTCTTCTACCAGCTGCGTCTGTGTCAGTTTATTTCGTGGACATGAAACTCGAAAAATTACATGTACTTGAGCGCTTAGAGTAATGTCCTTGATCGATGGAGAGCGGTAGAGGCTATATAAGTAGCTAACGATGTGCTGCAGGTTCAATCTAAACACCCATAAATGCCTGTTTCTGATTCCAGTTTTGATTCGGTAGTCAACGGGAAGGTGACTCGTCTATAGACTCCTAGTCCGGGCATAGATTTGTCTGGGTCATTAGATAAAATGGGGCAGAGCCAGGCATGTAAAAGTAGGTGTGTAATATAAATAAAAGCGTGTATACTTGAAGACTCTGGAAACTTTTTGAAGGAGCCTATATATATATATATATATATATATATATATATATATATATATATATATATATATATATATATGTATATATATATATATATATATATATATATATGTATATATATATATATATATATATATATATATATGTATATATATATATATATATATATATATATATGTATATATATATATATAAATATATATATTTATATATATATATGTATATATATATATATATATATATATAGATATATATATATATATATATATATATATATATATATATATATATATATATATATATCCTTCGTCCCAAAATAATGGACGGTAGTTTTCATCTAAAGGGAACTAGTTCCGTGATCTCCGTAGGGGTGACATTTTATGTCGAATTTTATTTAATTGTTCACAAAATTTACCAAAGTCGTACGCATATATATATATATATATATATATATATATATATATATATATATATATATATATATATATATATATATATATATACGTACGACTTTTGTGAATTTTGTAAACAATTACATAAAATTCGACACAAAATGTCACCCCTTAGAAGATCGCGGAACTAGTTTCCCTCAATTGTCTGAAAAATGCGAAGCTCGTTCTTTGTTTGTTTACAAACAGGCGAGTTGTGCACTATAAACGTGGTGGCGAGTGTCTATTTAAATAGACATTTCGACGAGTCGAGTAGGAGAACTGCCGACTGTCAACACGACGATTCTAGGTTCAATTCTTGGCTAGGGAGATATGCTAGTCTAGCGGCACTGATGAGTTGTGTCAGTCAATCAGCATTTATCGAACCAAGGCCTATATATATGATCGTTTATGTATATTAATGTTTATTTAATATATATGATCGTTTATGTATATTCATGTTTATTTAATTTATTTATTTGGCTATGTTATATTGTTTTTGTTAGTTTTAAAACTATTTTGTATCGCTATCCGGGAGTAAATTTTATCTTGTAAACACAGCTGTTTATTATTTCTCTTCTACAGATAAACATATATTGGGGTTAATTACTACTTTACTACAGGATAGCAAATTTTTCATGAAGGCATAATCTACATGGGTCGTCTAGGTCCCTACACGTGTTAGCTTGTTTTATTATTTTCCATTCGACTACCGGAGAATGCCCGATTTCCTTGAGTTCCCAGTATTTATTCGCTAATGTTGTTTTCATACGTTTTTTTTTAATTATTAAATGCACTTTGTGGTCATAGTATCGAGTTTGGAAATCTAAGGAAGTAATACCTACATAATAATTCTTGTTATTCGTGTTTTTTTCCTTCGCAAATATTTTGGCCTGCTAAACTACTCTTTTTATTTTGAAGTGGGCAAAGTGTGCGGTGTCTACAGTTGCATTTATCTTGTTCGTTATTAGTATTTTAATTTTTTAGTTTGGTTGGTCTTGTCCGGGGTGTATTATTATTATTATTAGTATTATTATTATTATTATTATTATTATTATTTTTATTATTATTATTTCTGCTAGTGTTAGTGTTATTTTTGTCATGGTCTCTACTTTTTCATTGTTTATTTTGTTGTTTTCTTACATTGTTTTTATTTTATATTTTGTGATTATATGCTTTAATTATCATCTCTAAATTATAGCAACAACTTTAGGATAAATTTAAGGTAGTTTTATTGAAAATTTTGTGTAAGGGTTTGGTTGCGGGAAAGTGTTTTTCAATAAGATCTAGAAATTTCTTGCCAAGTTTTGTTTGTAGTATTTTAGTGTATGGGGCCATAATACAAATTATAGTTGTTTTCTTCTATTTTCAATTTTATTAATGTTATTGGTGTTGTATTGCTTATATTTAATATTGATACTTTTGTATCCACTATTTTTAGGGCTGTTTCATAGATATTGGTTTACCTGTTAAATGCATTTTACTCGCTTGAGATATTACTGAGTCTTCTTACAATCGAGTTAGGAACCTGTTTTATAATTGATGGTGGGTGATTGGACTTAGGGTTTACGTATATTGGAGTAGCGTTTTCTTTTGAGTAGGGTTCATATGTGGTTTTATCTAAATTTAACGTGACGTCCAGGAAGTTTGTTATTTTTATGTTAGCTGATACGTCTGCTTCGAGGCCTAATTGTTTTCATTTCCTTGTCTATGATTTTCTTAAAGTTATCTACCTTGACTTTGTTGGAGCTTTTTTTTATTATTGCTCGTCCGTAATCTCTTTATTGGCCGATATCCGTAGTATAAAATATGATGTGATGGTATGCATATATAATGAATAATCCCACAAGATCTGATGCCTCTGTACAGACCTAGACGACCCACGTAGATTATGACTTCATGAAAAATGTGCTATCCTGTACTTTAAAGAACCTCAACATCTATTTATCTTTAGAAGATAAATAACAAAGAGCTGTGTTCACAAGACAAAATTTACTCTAGGATAGCGATAAAAATAGTTTTAAACCTAACAAAAACAATAGAAAATAAACAAATAAATAAATTAAATACACATGAATATACATAAACAATCACACATATATGTATGTATATATATATATATATATATATGTATATAAACTAACATTAAGAAAAAACTAACCTAGATTAAAAACAGATCTAGAAACCATATAGTCAGGCTAAATAGAGCACACACAAAGGTACATGTCAACCAGAGGTCAAATATTCCTTTGTCGTATAAATGCATGATCAATGGCTGATAGGAAGGGCGCGGTGGATACTAGAAAGCGGATGGTCTAACTAAAATCCTATAGAAGGTGCGCATATAAAAACGACAAACAACCACAGAATTCGCGCATAAGTCTGAAGAGTCCTAGAGTTGATGAAACGCCGAAAATTCAGTGCAGCTTAATCGCTGTATAGATTTTATAACTTACTAACTTGCTCTACCTACGTATTGAGCACTTTTTAAGTAAATACTTTAAGTGTACGCATAAATCTATACATTCGTATAATAATTTTATATGAGTAAATTAAGTATATATATATATATATATATATATATATATATATATATATATATATATATATATATATATATATATATATACCCCTATATGTGTCATGCATTCCACGATATTACAGGTTGTCTTCTGAATGGGAACTTCATTAGTTTTGTGTATAATGTCATAAACTCATTGAAGATTTTTTGGAAGTGAACGCAATAATATAATTGTTACTATAGAAGCGAATGTAGTTAAATATGTGTAATTTATTAAAGCCTGCGTTTTTACTGGACGGTCATAGAAAAAACAATGCCACACACAATTTTTAAACACGGTAGCCAAAGTGAATACATTAAAATTCACCTAAGGAATTTATTTTTAATATTGCTTAGCCACAATGGTTTTATAATTTCCTAGTAATATAAAAATGTGTATATTAGTTTGCCTTTGTGTATTCATTACAAAAGACGGTGAGAAATAAGAAAGAGAATTGTGCATTTTATTTTGACACTAGCGAGGGGTACCCGACGTTGCGCAGGTGTTGGGGGTTTGTGGGGGTGGGTTAAAAAACAGTAAATATGAGGATCGAACCCGAACCGTTGAGGCAGAGTTGTAAATTAAAGTGTGAAAAAAATAAAACGTTCGACGTTAACCAATGCCCCACCGCGATATGCTAACGGAAACACGTTTGAATTCATTTAATTACTTGGATTTAGCATGTGCCCGTTTTAATGAGTTAATGAGGTAAAGTTTTACTGCGGGATAGTATTCGTTTACTGCTGAACGCTTCCCCCCCAAGATGTTATAGGAAACAGACTAACCCACATGCGGCGAGCAACAAATATGGAATATTTATCTTCCCGAAATCGAGCAAATTACATAGTCAGGCGAGCTTCGTTGTAAACTGTGAGATATTACGATTTATATGTGATATAAAAAGTTTTAAAAAGTTATGAAGCGAGCGACCGCTTCTCTGAAAAAAGCCTAATGTTGACCTACAGAAAAAGCGAACATACATACATACATACACACACATACATGCACACATTTACGCTTATATATATATATATATATATATATATATATATATATATATATAGATGGTAATCGCTGCACTTTTTATGCTCATAATATCAGCTTAAAGTATACGTGCATGTATATAAATAATATCAAGTCCCTAATTCTTATACAAAACCCAAATAGATAATTGTAGTTGTATTAATAAATTGGATATACGCTCCGCATATAAAGTAAGCCGTACGGGATAGAGACTAAATAAAAAATATCAAAAATATTAAATTATACAGAATTGCATTTTTTCAACGATCTACACTTAATTGTATACAATGAATAGCTTTTTTTCCTTAATTCTCAAAAGATCTCCCATAATATGGTTGTGTAAGTTGAGGTTATTATGATAATTTTATATAACCCAATTGATGAGAAGGCAATATAAAAAAAAATATCAGTTATATACAAGAAGGTATTATATATATATATATATATATATACATATATATATATATAATAAAAAAAATATATTCCAGAATTCATGATGTTGACAATCTTAAAATTAATTCCTTTAAACCAATTCAGTTAAACAATTCTTTATAGTATTTGTTTCATAGGGCAAACACAATCAATTAATTTTAATATCAAGATGTCCAGCAACAATCATACTGGAACTATTCTCTCTATCGTAAAATCATTTCTCTCTGATAGGCTCCAAAGAATAGTGGTTGATTGACAAAAATCAGAGGCCTGCAGTATTAATGCTGGAGTCCCCCAAGAGTCTATCCTGGGCCCAACTTTCCTGATCTACATCAACGATCTCCTTAAACACATACTTACATCATTCGTTGATATCTATGTTGATGACACGACCATCTCCAGCAACACATCAAAGGCTGTAAATGACAAAGCTCTCTCTGATTCTCTCTCCTCTGATCTCGAACGAGTGGTTCAGTGGGGGAAGACGTAGCTGGTTACCTTTAATGCATCTAAAACCAAACTCCTATCCTTACATCATCAACGCTCTGATCCCCATCTAGCATCATTTGGGATGGATGGCTCTCATCTGAGAGATGCCCCGTGCTTTGACAAGCTTCTGCGTTTGACTTTTACTCCTTATCTGAAATGGAACACGTACATGAAGACTGTTGGCAAGGTCGCTGGAAAGATGGTGCGATACTTCTACCGCTCCAGAAGATATCTCACTACTGATGCAATTCTCTATCTATATAAAAGCCAAGTACGTCCAAGGATGGAATACTGCTGCCATATCTGGACAGGAGCTGCTAAAAACAGCCTATTCTGCATTGACAGAGTACAAAATAAACTTCGTGGCTAAGTGGGGGATGCCGTTTTCTCTTCTCTGCAACCTCTTTTCCATAGAAGCCTGCGTTTTTACTGGACGGTCATAGAAAAAACAATGCCAAACACAATTTTTAAACACGGTAGCCAAAGTTAATAAATTAACATTCACCTAGGAAATTTATTCCACAGAAGAGAGGTTGCAAGCCTATCTTTGTTTTATCGTTATTTCCATGACAGATGCTCGTCTTAAATACAATCTCTGGTCCCCCCTCACCAATCTTATACGAACAACACGCGTCTAACTGAATTCACTGTCAAAACTTTCCCCACTCTTTATCTATACCTAAATGAAAACGTAGATTCCATGAACAAAGCTTCTTTCTTAGAACTGCACGCCCGTGGAACTCTGTTCCGTCTGCCTGCTTCCCTCCTCACTACAACTTGGATGTCTTCAAATCCAACGTAAACAAATTCCTGATGAACCGCCCATCTTAAGTAGACACTTTATTAAATATCCACACTAACGTACTGTACTTACAATCGCCCTTATCCCTGAGTTGCTTCCGGGCCTTGATAAGTGTTGACCATCTTGTAAAAAAATAAATTAAATATCAATCAGCGAATCTATTATTCTCTTAACTAATCATAAGAATTACAACAATCAATGTGTCAAAAGTAATTCAAATGTGATTTGACATGGTGAAAATCCGAAAATTGGAAGAGAAGCTGTAGTTATCTTTATATTTTTCCCTTTTGCCATATTTTTTTTATTTATTTATTTTTTATATCATTTTCACCCCAAACAAGGCACAGTGCCACTTTGAAGCAGGGGGCTACTATTAGGGAATTAATTAGCGGGGTCTTTATGCAGGGAGAAGAGTAGAAAGATGTTTGTTAACATTACACTTGAACTTCTGCATATCATATCAGTTGGGAAAGCAGAATTCCGGAAGGGAGTTCCAAAGACCCGCAGTTCTGGGGAAGAAACTATTGGAGTAAAAGGCTTTCTTGCATCTAGGGATCTCCACTGTAAAGGGATGAGACTTAGTAGCTTGTCGGGTTTGTCGGAGGTAGTTACGTCGGGGAGGTACAAGTGTTTGCAGTTCGTCAGAGCATTCACCATTAAAGTATTTGTAGAACAGGCAGAGGGATGCAACATCTCGTCGATGGGACAGAGGCTGAAGCCTAGATGACAGTTCAGGACCTATCAGGGTGGCGACTCTTTTTTGAACCCTGTCCAGGAGCGAGAGACAAGCAGCAGATGCACCAGCCCAGATGTGACAACAGTACTCCATACATGGGCGAATGGTTTCCTTATAGAAGTATAGGATACTGGCAGGCGTAAGTAGTTTTCTAGCACGGTAGAGGGAGCCACCCTTCCTTGCAGCAGCCTTGGCAATGCTGTCAATTTATCTATTCCAGTTCATATTCCCTGTAAACGTTAGGCCGAGGAGTTTAAAAGAAGTACTTTCAGGCAATGTGTTCTTGGCCATTGCTATTGGTGGTAGAGAAGGTTTCTTGTAGTTATTGAAGGAAACAAGCTTAGTCTAAGCAGCATTGAATGAGACCAACCATTTTTGTTCCCATTCCACTACGGATTGGAGGTCATCCTCTAGTGTTTCTGCCATTTTCTTGGATATGTGTTCATTTGTTTTCCCCTCATATCTGTTATAGAGAGTGGTGTCATCGGCAAATATATCCATCTCCGAAACAATATTATCAGGGAGGTCGTTTATGAATATCAGGAACAATAGAGGTCCAAGGATAGACCGCTGAGGCACTCCCGCATTTATGTCATATTGTTTGGATGTACGTCCGTCGAGGATAACTTTGATTTTTCTATTACTTAAGAAGGATTTAATTACGTTATGAATTCTTCCAGTGATTCCATATGATCTAATTTTCCTTAGAAGACAATCGTGCCATACCCTGTCAAAAGCCTTAGATATATCAAGGGCCACCGCTCTACCCTCCCCTGTTTTATCCAATGAACGGTATATACGTTCAGAAACTACAGTTAAGATATCTGCTGTTGAACGGGCTTGCCTGAATCCATATTGTTTGTCAGTCAGGAGTTTAGCAGCTGTTAGGTGCTGGACTAGGACTTGATTAACTGAGGATTCAAATATTTTGGCGAAAAGCGGGAGGAGGCTAATGGGGCGATAATTTAGTTGGTCAGTTCTTTCACCAGAATTCTTGAAGACTGGTACCACAGAGGCGGTTTTCCAGCAGTCGGGAAAACAGGATTCGTTAAGGCATTTATTGTAAAGTTTGGACAGAACTGGAGCAACCTCGGCAGAGCATTTTTTTAATAGCACAGCCGGGATGAGATCTGGTCCACATGCTTTAGAGGTGCCTAGGTTTTTTATAATAGCATGTACCTGAGAAGGGGTGATTTTCAAATCGTCAAGTGTTGTCTGTTCGCAGAGGAAAATCAGGGAGTGAGTGGTGTACCGAGTTCAGTGTGGAGTTTGAGGCAAACCGACTGGCAAGCAGATAAGCCTTGTTAGTTGCCGTGCAAGCAACCTCATGATTGTTTGTTAGTGGCGGAATAATTGACTGTCCATTATTAAATACGCTGTTGTAGATTTTCCAAAAATCCCGGGTTCCTAATTTCTGTGTTTCGATGCGCTTTCTGGTGGTTTCAGAGTAATCTGACTTAGCTGTCTATCACTCTCTTACAATTATTTCTAGCTTCTATAAACTTCTGTTTATTTGAGCTGGACTTATGTCGGTTGAATCTGCGGAACGCATGCTGCCTTTGACAAATGGCAGCTGCACAAGCAGAAGTAAACCATTGGGGGGAGTGGGGCTTGCTATAGTATTTCCGTGCGGGAACATGTGCTTCAATAGCAGTTTTGAACCATTCAGTTGTCTCATTTGCACACTGTTCCGCTGGAAGAGTAAAGATATTTTGCATTGGGCATCTCTGATGAGCTCCCTGATGGCTTCCCAATCAGCCTTTTTGTAATACCTCGTTGTTTTGAATATATATATATATATATATATATATATATATATATATATATATATACATATATATATATGTGTGTGTGTACATATATATATATACACATAAAAAAGTAAAATATAATGAATAAAACTATCACCATATATAAATATATATACATATACCCGCACACAAATATATATACATATATATATATATATATATATATATATATATATATATATATATATATATATGAGCAAACAGTTAATAAAATATGTTAAAACACTTTGAAATGACTTAAATCATATTTAATCTGAAAAGGAAACACTAGATAAATATATATATATATATATATATATATATATATATATATATATATACATATGTTTTTGTATTTAAACTATGGTTTACACTAAATTTATAATCTTAATCTTTTGAAGAATATATCCTTTCTCTTAAAATAATTTCGGCGTATACACCTTCTTTGGGTGAGATTAAATAAGCTGTTTGTTTGTGTTTTTTTATGAAAGTAAAGCCCTAAAATAATACGGGCATATGATTAAACAAATGTTTGCCTCCTATAAATCATTTTTATAATTGTGTCTACATGTATAAACTGATAATGTATTTATATTTCTTAATTGTTTCTTTACACTCACAAAACATGCCTTCAAATTCCATGAAATATAATATAACGCATATCTCTTAGAACAATCTAGGAAATTGTACTGGGAAACGAGAACATTTTCAGAAAAGAACGATTGATTAATTCCAAACAATAGCTTTGTGTAATTCGCATTCTGTCGTAGAAATCAATGTACTCAGATGATCAACTTGATGACCTCAATAAAGCCTGGTGTCTGGCAGTAATACATTTGTGAATGCGTGTTAGAAATTCTTGGTGAGAATTTTCATCTTTCCGCACGCACTGAGGAACACGCAATGTTTATCAGCATGCTTGGCTGAAGTTGCTGCACATTAAAAATATTGCCTACTAAATCACTGCGAAAGAAACCTGCAAGGTTGATGCGTACTCAATATTCTGTAAGATCGCCAGTCCGTCTCACCGTTAACCAATTTAATGCATCTTTGCACATTTTACTTGACTATAATTAAAAGATTCATTTTTTAGTACATTTCGTTCACATATAACATGCACGAGATTATACGTGCTTGGTAAATGCGTGATTGTGTTCGGCTTTTATCGTTTGAGTAATAAAACTGATGAAATAGATTTGTGATCAGCATTTTTAGAAATATTATAAATCTAAATGTATAACGTATAACGTAGTCGTTTCATGTCAACACTCGAGACTCACAGCTGTATCGAAAAATTAAAAAACAAGTTAATATGAATCAAACGCACGCGCACACACATGCACACACGCACACGCGCGCGTACACACACACACACGCACACACACAAACACACACACATATATATATATATATAAAAGCGAGTAGTTAAAAACCTGTTAAAAACACTTTGAAAAAGAGTAAACCATATTCTGTTTGAAAAGGAAACACTAAATAAGCGTGTATATATAGAGATACCAAGAGCCCCCTCCCGCCTTGTTCCTTTCCTCTCTTTCTTCCGCCCTCCTCACAGCCCCCTGACCTCATTCACTCTTTCATACACTTTCATCCCATGATAACGAACATTTCTGTAAAAGTCTGAGGAAGCTACAGACGGCCAAAAAACGGCCGGGTAGCTGAAACAATAGTGTAACTTAACAGGAAGATACGGTAATGGAAAATGAAATGTATATATATATATATATATATATATATATATATATATATATATATATATATATATATATAAAATATATTTTAGTCATCGACATACAGACCTGTTTCGTTGTTTCACAACTTATCAGTGCCGCTAGACTAACACTTCTCCCAAGCCGAGGATCGAACCTAGAACCGTCGTGATGACAGTCGGCACTCCTACCCCTTGACTACGGAATCGCTGGCCGAAATTAACCTGTCCGAACGATTATTTAAATAAACATCCGTCCGCTACTCGTAGAGGGCTCAAACGTTTGTTTGTAAACAAATCGCGAGCTTCGCATTATTTCAGCTAAATTAAGTAGCGAGTAAGATAATTTACGAGAGTGCTCTACCAAAGAGGGGAGCTTTATAAAATATATTTTAGTCATCGACATACAGACCTGTTTCGTTGTTTCACACCTCATCAGTGCCGCTAGACTAACACTTCTCCCAAGCCGGGGATCGAACCTAGAACCGTCGTGATGACAGTCGGCAGTCCTACCCCTTGACTACGGAATCGGTGGCCGAAATTAACCTGTCCGAACGATTATTTAAATAAACATCCGTCCGCTACTCGTAGAGGGCTCAAACGTTTGTTTGTAAACAAATCGCGAGCTTCGCATTATTTCAGCTAAATTAAGTAGCGAGTAAGATAATTTACGAGAGTGCTCTACCAAAGAGGGGAGCTTTATAAAATATATAATATATATATATGTATATATATATATATATATATATATATATATATATATATATATATATATATATATAACCACAAGTATATAAAGTAAATAAATCGAACATTTCACAATACCTGTTTCGATAAAACCTGGATGCAAATATATACATTAGTGTATCTCTCTCTATATCCTCATCATCCTCCTCCTCCTCCCCCTCCTTAACGTGGGTGAGCATATTGGGAAGTATTATACGCACTGCCATTATAATATTAAGCGACGCTCTTTCTATAAACAAATCGAGGTTAGACATTTGAACAATGTCCTAGTTAAATCATTACTCGCAAAACCGCGACCGAATAGCTTAATGGTAAGAAAATTGGCTGTCGTTTGATTGATCGGATTTCGATCGTGGCTTTACGTAGTTGCCTGTCTAGCCGCACTGATGAAATTTTACACAGCGAAAAATGTCTGTATGTGGGTAACTATATATATATATATATATATATATATATATATATATATATATATATATATATGTGTGTGTGTGTGTGTGTGTATATAACTACTTCATTTACTAATTTACTACTTCATTTATGCGTAAACTTTACGTATTTACTTCAAAAGTGTCAATACATAAGTAGAGCTAGACAGTAAATTATAAAATATATATGGTGATTAAGCTACACTGAATATTCTGAATTTCATCTACTCTGAAGAATCCTAGAGTGGATTAAACGCGGAATATTCAGTCTAGTTTAATCACCATATATATTTTGTAAATTAATATATATATATATATATATATATATATATATATATATATATATATATATATATATATATATATATATATATATATATATCTTAGTCCTCGCGCGAAAGAGCAGGGCACAAAATGGTTTAAATAATAATAATAATAATAATAATAATAATAATAATAATAATAATAATAATAATAATAATAATAATAATAATAATAATAACATATACTTTCACTTGCGAGGACTATTATTAACTGTAAACTGTTATGCAGTCCTTTAGAAATTGTTATCTCTATTTTTCTCGGTGTGTAGTGAATATATGTTAATGAAACCTATATTAAATATGTTCCTTTTTAAATTTTAAAGAGTTTCTATGCTGAAAGATGTTTAAATATACTTAAACTAAAAAAGCTATTTTAAAGTTTTTGTTAAGAATATATGGTTTTCTCATTATTCAGACCGGTATTACCAAGAGGAACTTGAAAAAATAGGTTGTGGTGTGAGGAGAAATACAAATTGAAACAGAGAGGATATTCAGGCCTGTAATAATATGAAGAAAGTGTTTAACAAATGAGTTGTGGTGTGAGAGGAAATACAGATTGAATTAAGGAGGAGGAGAGTTTTTAAATATAATCTTAAGAAGATCAGTTACAAGTTAGAAAACATTTCATCCATGGCATGCAAATTGTAAACAACATGGTTTTACTATAGGCTTTAAAAATATAAGTAAACGATTCAATTTTAAATTTATTGACCTTCAAAGTTCACTTTTATAAATTTTACAAAGTAAGGTTTAAAAATTTAATGTAAATTGAACCCAAAAATTACCTTGGATTTATTTTATGCAATGTACATTTTGATGCGATTTAAAAACATCGTATTTCATCTAGCAGTTAATGATATAGATATAAAATGTTCAATGATTTTTTTAGAGTGCAACAGAATGTACATTACATAAAATAAATCCAGGGAAATTTGTTTGATTCAAGTTAAATTAATTTCTCTACCTTACTTTGTAAAATTTATGAAAGCGGGCTTTGAAGATAAATACATTTCATATTGAATCTTGTACCTTTGGTGCTTTGGACCATGTGAAAACATTGTTAACTCACAGCCCACATAGCCGCCGACGATTAGCCCAACAGATAGAAGCTGCAACTATCATATGGGCGGTCGAATCTTGATCCTGGTTTGAGGTAGATGCTTATCTATCCGCACCGATTAGCTGTGAAACAGCGAAACAGTACTGTATGTGGATGACTATATATAGATATATATATATATATATATATATATAAATATATATATATATATGTATATATATATGTGTGTGTATATATATATTTGTACATGTATATATATATATATGTACATGTATATATATGTACATGTATATATATGTATGTATATATATACATTTCATTAACATTAATATGTTTATTAATAATAATAATAATAATAATAATAATAATAATAATAATAATAATAATAATAATAATAATAATAATAATAATAGTGTATACAAAGAGAGACAACGATTGAAAATTGGAAACGAATCTAATCAGGTTTCAAAGTCATATGTATGTTCTTTGATCGGCCCTTTGCTTATAATAGGGGACAAATTAGAACAAAAAGTCCTTTTCTGTTTGATGTTATCAGAATTCAGAATTAGCGCCGATTCATCGTAATGGTTTAGAATGCGCAAATGTGCTTGCTTTTGCCTGTGTGAAAACAAAAAGGGGTTTTGTTCGAAACAAGGGCTAAAAGTGCGTTAAGAGGATTGCCATTTTATATAGCTCTTAATGTTCTGCAGGACCAACGACATTTGAGAAAATGATTTGCAGCAACATGAATCCAAGTTATCTAAGCTTTTGGGAACGTGTAAACACATTAACTTCTGAAATAAACACGAAGGTTAAAAGCCAATTGCATTTTTATAATATAAAAACAGGAAAAATATCAGCACTATTTACAGACATATACTATTAAAGATGACATACGTATTATTTATGTATTACTTATATTTAGTGAGCACGTGTGTAAAATATGACACTATATGCGACAGTGCATCTGAAATTCATGACTGAGACAATCAAGATTACCAATACTTTTTTTTTAATATAAGATACTGTAGAACTCCTGGATACGGTTGCCCTAGGAGACAGCTTTTTTTTTCGGGTTACGATGTGAAATATAATGTTTTTTTCCCGGCAGTTTGATTACGCTATTTGCCCCGCCTTACGGCCTTATTTAGTATGTAATTTGACAATATAGTTGTGTATTATATACTGTACCGTATTATGTTTCTAAGTTTTAAGCCCGTACCCAGGGGTTCTTAACTTATCGGTGTTTGATAAACTACTAGGTAACTAAACACCCGATTAACCTTGTGAGATATTAAACTGCTATTACGTCATTGACACTTATTTAAGTCATGGTATGGGCATATAAAAAAGAATATGTTTATAATTCTAACCGGAAAAATGGTTAAACATTAATAAATCATAAACACAACCTATTAAAATGAATCTACCTTACTGTTAAAAAAATCAAAACATTAGAAATTACATATAGAATTTACCCCATTTAACTCTAAAATTTGAACAAGCTTCTTAAGATTTACATTAGTGCTAAATAAAAATAAATGATTTTATTCCAATATTGATCTATAAATTTATAAATAATATATATATATATATATATATATATATATATATATATATATATATATATATATATATATATATTTACCAAGTAAAATAGCATGCATTAATAACGTTGATATATTTCCTGGGCTGATTATTTCATTACAAACGTACCGGTCAGTTAATTCACATTTTATTATTTATCATAATTATTGAATATGTTGCTATGTTCGACAATAATATTTCATAATTTCAACCCACATTATCGCCCTCCCGTTACTAAAATATTATATTTGATATATTGTATTGGCTGATTATTTTATAAAAAAAAACACAACTATCAATTAACTCACATTTAATCATTTTTAATAATTCTTGGATAAGGTACTAATTTTTACAATACTTTTTCATCATTTAAACTCACCTTATCGCACATCTTTCTAAAATGATAACTTTGATGCATTGTCTACGCTGATTATTTAATTATATACACACATATCAATCAACTCACTTTTCACCATTTTTTGTAATTCTTGGATATGTTACTAATTTCGACAATATTTTTTAATAATTTAAACAAACCTTATCGCCCGACATTACTAAAATAATAACTTTGATACATTTGCTGGGCTGATTATTTCATTACAAACACTAATCAATTAACCTCCATTTCATCATTTCTCATAATTCTTGGGTATGTAACTAATTTCGACAATCATTTTTCATGATTTATACCCACATTATTGCCCACTTCTTAAAAAAATAATAAGTTTAAAATATTGTCTTGGATTATTATTTTATGACAAACACATTAATGCATGAATCAAATTTAATCATTTTTCATAATTCTTGGATATGTTACTAATTTCCACAATAATTTTTCATAATTTAAGCCGTCCTTGTATCCTTTCCCTTTACTTATATAATAACGTTGATATATTGTCTAGGCTGATTATTTTATTATAAACACACCAATCAATTAAATCACATTTCGCATTTTTCGTAATTCTTGGATATAGTACTAATTTCGACAATATTTTTTTTTTAATTTAAACAATCCTCGTCGGCCTCAATAACTAAAAAAATGACTTTGATATATTGTCTGGGCTGATTTTTTCATAAAACACACAACTATCAATTAACTAACACTTCATCATTGTTTTTAATTATTTGATATGTTACTCATTTCGATAATTATTTTTAAAATTTTAGCCCAGAGTATCAACTCCTACTACTAAAATAAAAACTTTGATATATTATTTGGGATGCTTATTTCATTTCAAACACACCAATCAATTAACTCACATATTGTTTTTTTTTTTATAATACTTGGATATGTTACTAATGTCAACAATCATGTTTCATCATTTTAACCCACATCATCGCCCCACTTACAAAAATAATAACTTAGATACATTGTTTGGTCTGATTATTTCATTGCAAACACCCTAATGCATTAAATAACATATTACAGTTTTCATAATTCTTGGATATGTTACTAATTTCGACGATTATTTTACATAATTTAAACAATCCTTACCGCCCTCTCTTACTAACATAATTACTTTGATTACTTTTTTCTGGGCTGGTTATTTTATTATAAACACACAATCGATTAACTCACATTTAATCACTGTTCATAATTCTGGATATGTTGCTAATTTCGACGATAATTTTTATAATTAAAAACCCACATTATGCCTCTCCCTCCTACTTATATAATATATTTGATATATTGAATGTGCTTATTATATCATTACACGCACATCAATCAAGTAACTCACATTTCATCATTTTTCATAATTCTTGGATCTTTCGACAATAATTCTTGGATCTTTTGACAATAATTGTTATAACTTCAACCCACGATGTCGCTTCCCCTTACTTAAATAATAACTTTGATATATTGTCTGGGCTGATTATTTCATTACAAACAAATCAACCGATTCTGGGTATTCTCATAGTATATATGTTTCACCTATCTTATCCAATCCCGGGTGACGCCGCATATTCTGCTAATCTATCTCATTCGATCCCAGGCGATGCTGGGTATTTTGCTACTATATAGTAGCAAAATACTCACCTATTTCAATCAACACTGGGCGACAATTTCTGAAAGTATATATTGTCACATCACATTCAATCTGTACTTCTTATGTTGTGTCTGGCACTTGTATCATTTGTTTCCGTAGTATAAGACATTATGTTATGTGCAAAATAACATTCCCGAAAGCCGAATATTTGGATGTTCTGCTTCGAGTCAAAATATTTTTACAAATAAATTTCAAATACATCATAGACAAGGATAATAATATGCATGTATTTTTGTTCATACCAATACGTTAAACAGTAAGGCATCCTTATTTTTAAATCAAGAAGTTTATATTCCACAAATCAGAGAAGCGTTGTTCTTTAGAGTTGACTTTTCACATACTTACCACACTTGTTATGCAATTAGCGATGGCTTAGCATACGCGTCTAGAGAAAAATACTTTTATTGAAGGGTTGTTATACCATAAAAGCTTCCTTTCCTCACAACCCCCCCAAAAAAATAAGGTATTCCTCTGCTTTAATAAGTGTCTACGATAATTCAAATATATCATAAGGCCTACAATCCTGTTAGGAATCGCCTATACCTGCGTTTTATGTATCTCTATATAAATATATTTGTGATGTAAATAACGCTGTGTAAGGCATAGCTACTTAAAGAAAATATTTATAAGATGTTATTTAGATGCAAGACAAACTAAAGTATTCAGTATATTAGACACTAGCATTCCAGCCCGGCGTTGTCCGGGTGTTTGGAGGTGTATGCTAAACAAAAAACAAAAAAAAACAGAAAACTAAAAAAACGGTCAATTTTTTTTTTTTATCTTGACCCCTATTATGACCCCTTAAGATTTTTTTTTATTTTGGGCGCAAATGAATTTATTAAGTTAGATATATGTGCAGGAACCTATGTCTAAAACTTCAAGTGTTTAGACCCAAAATTGTCGGAGGAGTTTGGTAGAGTTCCCAAAGGTAAAATTGTTGAACTTGTACCCCAAAATCGCCAAATTTCTGGCGGAAAACCTATCGCATAGATTTTCCCAAATCTAAGTACCCTCTATATCAAATTTCGAGTCTGTAGACTTAAAATTAACAGAGTTATTGCGAAAGAAAATGTACACAGACACACAGACAGACACACACAGAGACACATAGACACGTTCACTTTTATAGATATATAGATTATATATGCACACCGTTTGAGAGGTTTAGTCTATTTTAGTAAGTACGTATCTATATATTTAGATAACGTATTTTATTTCTGTTTATAAGTATACATTATCACAGTTACCGATAATAAGCAGCGGTTTATCTGGCAAATTTTCAGACAATTATTAGAAAAGTAAAGACAATTGACAAACTATATAAAAAATAATACAGTATATACATACTTATCGTATGTTTCATAAATTAGGATAAAATTCTTCCTAAAATCATTTATGCGTCACAGATATGATCACTAGATCACGTTAACGTAATATCGGAAATGTTACCCTACACGTAAAATACATTTAACGACGTATTATTTCCTATTATTTAAGCTGTGTACATAATATCAATTATTGTTCGTAAATAACTAATGATAGGTTGTTTATTTTATATGATTATATAATACCCGATAACACCCTTCAAATTATTTACTATAAAACAGTGATTGTAATATTTGAACCGCCATAAACAAATTTATGCCCACCTCCTATATATATATATATATGCATTAAAACATTAAAAATTAATGATTTATCATGAGATTGTGCATTTTAAAATTCGGAAATTTGCTTAAATTTTTAAAATACATATACACGTCATTGTAGAGTTTTCTCATACCTCATCGTAATTCTTATATGAACAGTAATCTGGACAAATACACACATGAGATAGTTTGTCATGAATACAAAAATACTAATCAGTAAGTGTTTTTTTCTGTTGTGAAACATGGTTGCACTTAATATAGTTGCTGGAAGCTGCCAATATTAACACAGTGAATATTTTTTAAAGATTTTTTCTATTGCGATGAAAATGTGGTTTGACATTCAATCATTTATATTAATATGTTTGCTCGATAAACATAAAATTTCAAGAAAAATATGGAATGTGACTAATATGTTTGCAAAAAAATGTTTTACAGTGATCAAAATAAAATTGTAAAAACATATTCGCCACCCATTAATAACAGAAACACGTTTTATCAAGGGGAAATATCAGAGAAACAAATTACATGGAAAGAATTAGGCGAAGAAAAAATTAAATAGTAAAACGAACATATTGTCCGTGCATGTTTAACCTCCCTTAGGTCGGGGGGTTATTGGAGCTTAATTGATAAATGTGTTTCTCAATGGACGTTGCTCCTGGGATCGAGGCTTCGCGTGAAAGAGCTCGTCGTTATAATATATTTCTGCTTTTTGCAGTATTGATACTAAGGTGTTTTATTAAAAATATGATTACAAAAACTCTATCATAACTATGGAATATAACAGCTTTACTTCAGTGTACATTAAATATACAAGCACACCTACTGTGTTCCTTTTTTCAAGACAATTGCAAAATGTATTATTTTGTCCTAAGGCTTCCATAAATTTTGTCATAAAAATGTAAAAATAATCAAAATAATTGATACTTTGTTTTAAATGATTGCATTTCTGATTGAATATCATTTCCCAGTGCAAAACTCGCTTTTTTCACTTGCGGATATAATTTACTTGTGATTACAATTACATACGCATGAATGAGATAAGTAAACGTATTTATACTGAATAGATGTCTAATAATGAAACATAGTATCATCTAAAACAAGATGCATTACAAAATAGAATTCACTCAGGACAAATGTATAAATATTAATATCAAAAGTATGAAAACTATGTTTCATATCCAGCAACAAATCAGTAGAAATGATAGGAGTGCTTCTAGGTGTTTATCTATATTTCGATTTAGTTAAATACATACTACTTCAAAACAAATAATATGAACAAAATTACGGGTAAAAACTGTGTATAAAAAACCGAAGAGCGAATATATTGCGTGGCATAGCAAGCGTCGTCAGTAATATTAATTTAGACAAAATAAACAAAATAAAACAGACAAAATATTGATAAATCTTCAGTCAGTAGCCTACCTGCTAAAATGGCCTACATATGGGTTATTGGTAATGAGATGTTTTACAGTAACTGAATCAGGCCAAAACCCCGAAAGAAGTGTATGTTAAAAAATTACGCCACGCATATACATACATACTTTATGTGTATATATATATATATATATATATATATATATATATATATATATTATGTTTGTATAAAATATATTATATGTGTTACAATTATATATATAAATATATATATATATATATATACATATGCTTATATGTAATATACTAATTTCGTGTAATTCAGTAAGTTGCATATACCAATGAGAAAGAGTTGTTTTAAGGATTACACTACAAAATTATCATATTTCCACAGTATATATATATATATATATATATATATATATATATATATATATATATATATATACCCATTATATATATATACATATATACATAAATATCTATATACAGAAAGAGAAAGAGAGAGAGAGAGATCGCATCCCATTATGTTACCTAGCATCTTCTTTACGCTCATAATGAGAAGCATGAGGCTTTGAAATTCCTTCTATCCCCCAACTAAATGTTAGTATACCCTTATCGAATAAATGAACACATCTATATTTACCAATGTATAGTTTTTGTGACTTCATTTTGATTCCACTTGTCCTCCTATATATAATATATATATATATATATATATATATATATATATATATATATATATATATATATATATATATATAAAATATATTTTAGTCATCGACATACAGACCTGTTTCGTTGTATCACAACTCATCAGTGCCGCTAGACTAACACCTCTCCCAAGCCGAGGATCGAACCTAGAACCGTCGTGATGACAGTCGGCAGTCCTACCCACATGACTACGGAATCGGTGGCCGAAATTAACCTATCCGAACGATTATTTAAATAAACATTCGTCCGCTACTCGTAGAGGGCTCAAACGTTTGTTTGTAAACAAATCGCGAGCTTCGCATTATTTCAGCTAAATTAAGCAGCGAGTAAGATAATTTACAAGAGTGCTCTACCAAAGAGGGGAGCTTTATAAAATATATTTTAGTCATCGACATACAGACCTGTTTCGTTGTATCACAACTCATCAGTGCCGCTAGACTAACACCTCTCCCAAGCCGAGGATCGAACCTAGAACCGTCGTGATGACAGTCGGCAGTCCTACCCACATGACTACGGAATCGGTGGCCGAAATTAACCTATCCGAACGATTATTTAAATAAACATTCGTCCGCTACTCGTAGAGGGCTCAAACGTTTGTTTGTAAACAAATCGCGAGCTTCGCATTATTTCAGCTAAATTAAGCAGCGAGTAAGATAATTTACAAGAGTGCTCTACCAAAGAGGGGAGCTTTATAAAATATATTTTAGTCATCGACATACAGACCTGTTTCGTTGTATCACAACTCATCAGTGCCGCTAGACTAACACCTCTCCCAAGCCGAGGATCGAACCTAGAACCGTCGTGATGACAGTCGGCAGTCCTACCCACATGACTACGGAATCGGTGGCCGAAATTAACCTATCCGAACGATTATTTAAATAAACATTCGTCCGCTACTCGTAGAGGGCTCAAACGTTTGTTTGTAAACAAATCGCGAGCTTCGCATTATTTCAGCTAAATTAAGCAGCGAGTAAGATAATTTACAAGAGTGCTCTACCAAAGAGGGGAGCTTTATAAAATATATTTTAGTCATCGACATACAGACCTGTTTCGTTGTATCACAACTCATCAGTGCCGCTAGACTAACACCTCTCCCAAGCCGAGGATCGAACCTAGAACCGTCGTGATGACAGTCGGCAGTCCTACCCACATGACTACGGAATCGGTGGCCGAAATTAACCTATCCGAACGATTATTTAAATAAACATTCGTCCGCTACTCGTAGAGGGCTCAAACGTTTGTTTGTAAACAAATCGCGAGCTTCGCATTATTTCAGCTAAATTAAGCAGCGAGTAAGATAATTTACAAGAGTGCTCTACCAAAGAGGGGAGCTTTATAAAATATATTTTAGTCATCGACATACAGACCTGTTTCGTTGTATCACAACTCATCAGTGCCGCTAGACTAACACCTCTCCCAAGCCGAGGATCGAACCTAGAACCGTCGTGATGACAGTCGGCAGTCCTACCCACATGACTACGGAATCGGTGGCCGAAATTAACCTATCCGAACGATTATTTAAATAAACATTCGTCCGCTACTCGTAGAGGGCTCAAACGTTTGTTTGTAAACAAATCGCGAGCTTCGCATTATTTCAGCTAAATTAAGCAGCGAGTAAGATAATTTACAAGAGTGCTCTACCAAAGAGGGGAGCTTTATAAAATATATTTTAGTCATCGACATACAGACCTGTTTCGTTGTATCACAACTCATCAGTGCCGCTAGACTAACACCTCTCCCAAGCCGAGGATCGAACCTAGAACCGTCGTGATGACAGTCGGCAGTCCTACCCACATGACTACGGAATCGGTGGCCGAAATTAACCTATCCGAACGATTATTTAAATAAACATTCGTCCGCTACTCGTAGAGGGCTCAAACGTTTGTTTGTAAACAAATCGCGAGCTTCGCATTATTTCAGCTAAATTAAGCAGCGAGTAAGATAATTTACAAGAGTGCTCTACCAAAGAGGGGAGCTTTATAAAATATATTTTAGTCATCGACATACAGACCTGTTTCGTTGTATCACAACTCATCAGTGCCGCTAGACTAACACCTCTCCCAAGCCGAGGATCGAACCTAGAACCGTCGTGATGACAGTCGGCAGTCCTACCCACATGACTACGGAATCGGTGGCCGAAATTAACCTATCCGAACGATTATTTAAATAAACATTCGTCCGCTACTCGTAGAGGGCTCAAACGTTTGTTTGTAAACAAATCGCGAGCTTCGCATTATTTCAGCTAAATTAAGCAGCGAGTAAGATAATTTACAAGAGTGCTCTACCAAAGAGGGGAGCTTTATAAAATATATTTTAGTCATCGACATACAGACCTGTTTCGTTGTATCACAACTCATCAGTGCCGCTAGACTAACACCTCTCCCAAGCCGAGGATCGAACCTAGAACCGTCGTGATGACAGTCGGCAGTCCTACCCACATGACTACGGAATCGGTGGCCGAAATTAACCTATCCGAACGATTATTTAAATAAACATTCGTCCGCTACTCGTAGAGGGCTCAAACGTTTGTTTGTAA
>NC_136486.1:155319662-155422162 GCF_053919585.1 Euprymna scolopes | reverse complement strand
ATACAGTCTATACTAAGAATTTCAAGAACAACGCTTCCTTTTGGGAAGAAAGCCAGATCTCACAAAGAATCGGCAATGTCATCATTCAGGGCCCAAAATTCGAACATAATAGCACCTGGACTGAATAAGGAAACGCATTCTCGGGGATCATGCAGAACAACCACATGAAGACGGAGAAGCACACAAGACAGTATATGGCGTTTTTTTTTTAAATATAAAACCTTCAAAAGCATGCCAGAATCAATACACTTAAACAGAGGAAAAAGTGCACTGGCCAATGTTGTGTCTGTCTCAAAAAATAAAAAAAATACTGATTACACACCTAAAGTAATCAGCTTGGAAGGGGTGTGATGTGAAGAAATGACCTTCTTAATTGTTTCAACCACCGCCTATATATCTTAATTGTACCAAGCATCTGTCTAGTCCATTTGCTCGGTTGGACACAACCCACCCTTTTCATTCTGTAACGCTTTCTTTTCTTTTATTAATACACATATTGACTTACACCGTTGTTCTGTTTTAATTGTGACTAATTCAGAGCTATAACGGAATCTAAATACATACACACACATATACACACACACACATATATATATATATATATATATAGAGAGAGAGAGAGAGATGTATGTATATATATATATATACATGAATAAGAAAAGGTAGTTAATAAAACAGTTTTAAAAAAACTTTAAAAAAGAGTTAAAAACGTATTTAATTTAAAAAAGAAAAAGAAGCACACAAATAGTGGATATTCCTTAATCTCGGGAGTTTCGAAGAAACACGTTCATTCTCCTGAGAGTGTAGGATTTAGCTAAGTGCTGGATTGGATTTCGCTTGCAAAATTATTTGATGAAACTACAAGTAAGTCATAATAGATCTTACTTGGTAACAAATAGTTAAGGAGAGGGCATATGGCGAAGAAAAAGGTGATTTCACGTGAATGGATAGTCTGGTGAAGGGTAAAATATCCAATAGCGGTAAATATGCTTCACCTGACTATCCAGACAATCATAATTATAAGCTTTATTTTCTACTTGGTTTTATTGGGCTTTTACATCTGGTTGAGATTACTTCATAAATATTAACTCTTCAATATTTATAATATACTTTAGTTTTTCAATCTTGGATTGTTTTGGTAAACTTACCTGTAATATTTATTTCATTATATACACGCATATATATAAATATATATGCGTGTAAACTTTTATTTACTATGATATGATTGATACGACTAAAATATCATATAAAAATTATTTGCTTTTCACTTTTAAAATCTTAACAAAATAACAAACTTTTAAACACTTTAAAATAAACATATATAGAAAATCAGCCAACCTACTAATAGCTACCAATATAAACCAGAAACTATTTGTTCAAATACCTCATATTTTAGTTGTAAGATCATATGAATTGGAACAAATATATAGAGTGCATTGCTTTGATTGTTGTGAAGAAAGATAGACTGTTTCTTCCGTGCTAGAATGTTTCGTAATCCTGAGTGTATTTTGCAAATGTACAAGGCGACCATTCGCTCATTCATCGTTTATTTTTTACATATGAAGGTGGTTGCATCTGATAGTAGTATCTCACTCATAGACAGGTGTAAAATTAGTCACCTATATTATAGGTTCCGTATTGTTAATCAAAACTTAACTTTCCTTTTATCGACGGAATGTTTCGTCCTTGCGCCTCTTTTGAAAGTGGTTTAACAGACGGTGTTCCGATGAAATTTGCGGAAATAATCACAACGAAGCAAAGTAAATCCACCCAAACGCCATGGAACTTTCTAGATGTCAAACAAACTTTATTTATAGTTTCTTTCTACAAATGCTAAAATATTGAATTTCAACCCGGATTTATGTTTCCCTTCTGTATTTGCATGCTGAACTTCAAATGTAACATGGACAAATAGTTTTTCTCTAATCGTACTATATCATATTTGTGTAAAATATTACCTAAAAGGAATGTCACATGCATCCAACTGTTACTGTTCATTTTTAGCCTTAAAAACCAGTAAGAATGGGCTGAAAGGTAGTGATTTTCAAAGCAAAATGGTCTTGAATGAGTTAGTAATCAAATGTAATGTAATACAGATCATTTAAACTTATGGTTACATCACACAAGCTTATATATATATGTATATATATATATATATATATATATATATATGTATATACATATATATGTGTATATATATATATATATATATGTATATATACATATAATCAATTATATTTAACTTTTTGTTCATATCAATCTCAAATTATGCAGATCAATGTAATCACATGACATGTAACAACAATTGACAAAAGACCATATCTCAAATTTCAAGATGTTTACTATATAATGTATTAATTTTAACATGTTGCTATGCACACTTCTTGAAAGCAACTGTTTCTTCCAGTAAACCTTCACTTCTGTTGGTATATTTGTTCATTTATTAATCGTACGAACCATTGTATTCATGAAATAATCAAAAACAATTGGTGTCTTGTCGTTCACCTTAGCACGGCTACCATGATGCCGACGCCACTCTCTCTCTCTCTCCTTATCTCTCTCTCTCGATCTATCTCTTTGTCTGTTTCGTTATCTTTCTCTCCCTCTATATCTAGCTCCCTATAGCTTGGTTCATGCATAATATTATCCATACTGTCACACTCGTTAACTCTTATCGATAGCATTCAATTTCGCGGATACACTGTGTTGTCTGTGCAGAAAGTATGCATTGTATTAAAAAAGTACAATGAAGCATTTTATTCTTATATAAAAAAAACAGTCGGTTTCCTTTAGGTTATAGCGATTCAAGCGCGTATATGAAGCGGCTACATTAGTAAGGATCGAGCCTGCTCGTTTGTTAAGTAAGAATGTGCAATCCCGATTTGTCAGAAAGCAGTCAATTAGAATGGCCTGAACTTGTCAGGGGAGATATTATTATTTTTGACCTGTGGAAAGGAAAATTAACTGTCTGTCAAAAAGTTCATTTTCAAGTTACGAAAAGAGACAGGGCAGTACATTTGTATTTATGCATTTATACCCAGTTTAAACTGCTGACGGTGAGAGGGCTTTACGATAAGAGGGAAAATAGTAGCACATTCCTCTAATGCTGTCGGCAATTTTAATGATGGACCATCTGGGATAAAATGTAAAATTATGGCGACTTAATATGCCTTAAATGTTGTTCTAACGTTAAATAATGGAGAGAATAATAGCGTAAATATCATACATTGTGTGTAGGTTCTGCTTTCATATTTTTACGATTTTGAACACGAGAGAATTCATCATAAATTCTGTTTACTGAACAAAAATTGTATTTTCTCACAATATACTTGACAAGATGATCCTAAAATGCAATAAGTTTGTTTAATTTTGGTCGTAAAATAAGTGAGCGATGATGCTTATAAGCAGTTTTAAAGTACTAAAATTACACTTAACAATATAGTCAAACACTGTCGTGTTTGCATGATATATATGATAAATGCTTCTTGTAGCACAAAGTTTTATTACTTTGGGGTGCGTCGAGCAACACTTTAATTGCCATTGCTCCCAGGTCCACTCTTACCCGGAGTGGTAGTACCTGTTAGGGTCCCAACTATGGGGTAAATCGAACCCGACTTGAAAACAACAAATATATTCTATTAAAAAATGATTTTCAAAATCTTTGGATTCAGCATTAAATAACCTGAAGAGAGTTGATATGCCGTAAAACAAAACCAACCAAACAACCAAAAAGAGAGTTTAAAAAACGTTAAGAAATAGTTAATGAAACATTTGAAAAAAAACATAACGCTCCAGCTATGTTTGGTCCGATCATTTGCAGAAAATATATATTCGGCAAACAACGTTTGCAATACAGCATTTGCGACTGACATTTAAATAAAATCGAATAAGTGACTGAATGAAAAATGCGAAGCTCGCAGTTTATTTACAAACAAGCGGATTGACCACTGTACAAGTGCCGGGCGGTTGTTTGTTTAAATAGACATTATGACGGGTTATTTGCGGGCATCGCTTCCGTTGTTTAGTGATAGATATACAGACTGTCAACACAACGGTTCTAGATTCGACACTTGGCTTGGGAGAGGTGCTATTCTTTCGACACTGATGAGTTGTGACACCACGGAACAGGACTGTATGTTGATTATATATATATATATACATATATGTATGAATACATATATACGTACATATATATACATATATATAGAGATATATAGATAGAGGATAGATAAATTCGTATTGCTTTCTGTTTGTTTTTATTTTGTGACTAGGTTGGTTCAAAATTTAATTAATATATACAAAATACAATTGTTTCCGTTTTATCTATTTTAAAATATGGTATGATTATGGCAAAATATACGCTCAAGAGTTATGCTCATTTGCATATTAGATTAAGAGTTATCGATTTTAACAAATATCAGTATGTTTATAGCGATAGAAATCGTTTTTTGTTTTCTATTTAATAGCAGTATGTTTATAGCGATAGAAATCGTTTTTTGTTTTCTATTAAAGGTTGTTATTTTAATTTTTTTAGCGATAATATATTTAATTTAATTCATTCTGAATTATTATTACTGCCATATATATGTTTTTAGAAACCAATTTCGAGTTATTTCCCCTGGGACCCCTATGTATATAAGTCTCAAACGTCGATTTTTTTCTGTGTGTGTGTCTGCTAACACCTTCGTCAGCTTCATCGGATCGCGTCGACAATTGTACTATAAGAAAGCGCTGTCTCTCAGACGCATAATATCTTCAAAGTCGTAAAATAATTTAAAATCTGGAGTTGAAAAGTAGACCAATCTTCGCAAGTGGTTTCTTTCAAGTTCCTTACAACTTTCTGTGTTTTTATTTTACGTCATAGGTCGTTGTTGTCCAGTAGACAAAAAGGTCGTTACCTACCTTTTTCCTTTCTTTTCCTCTTGCTCGTTGAGTGTTCGAGCCTGCCTACTGCAGCTACATTGTTTTCAGGTCGCACAGGAAATTCCTGCTATCTGGATTGAAACAAAATACTTTTTGATTTTTATTATGGGATCCAGGTTGCCAGCTACTGCTTTCGTTGCTTTAATCTTGGTGTGGCTCAATAAATTTAGTATAGCAGCTCTGTTTAAACCAAAATTAATGTCCACACAACAACGGCGGGTATTATTGTATTTGTTAGCATATATATATATATATATATATATATATATATATATATATATATATATATATATATATATATATATACACACATATATATATATATATAATTGCTTATTTCAATAAACATATTAATTATTTTTCATACGGGAAAGCTATGTGCAAAACCCTATGTAATTTGCCGTTTGTCGATATATTATTTTATTAGTCATCTCTTAATTTTTATGTTAATTTTAATGCGAGAATAAATAAATGATCTCTTGTTATAATTTCTTTAATTCTATTTCATTCTTCTAGGATTCGATGAAAACATGTGTCTGTTAATTGCTTGGTTAATCACATGATGGGAAATATCCTAATTAACAATTACCGAATTTATTTTTTGCGTGTTTGTTTCGTATTTCCATGGATATTTTCATTTATTGATTTATTTAAGCAATATTAATTATTTTTCTTCACGTGATATCGTAATCGAAGCATATATATATATATATATATATATATATATATATATATATATATATATATATATATATGCATATACATATATATATATATACTCGGGTTTTTTATTCAAAAGTAATGGACGAATGAATTTAACGAGGTTGTTAGATAGTGCTCAAAAAAGAGCTGATAATACTTGTTTATTGTTATATAAACATGGTCACATCCTGCTGCAACAAATACCCACTTGTTTCAATCAAACAACAGATATCATCAGGCAGCGACTTGACTATTCAAAAGTTCAATGAATAATGGATTTTTATTTTAGGTAGGAACTCTTTAAAAGTTGGAGTTAAACAATTTAAAACACATAACTTTAATTATAAGATGTAAAGAGGGAGGGGGCAATTTAAATAAAGGTAAAAGATAATAATGGAGAGAGAGAGTGATTAAGAAGAGAAAAAAAGAAATAGAGAGAGAAAATAGAGAGAGAAAATATATACATATAATATGGAGAAGAAAAAGAAAAAAGAAGATATAAATGGTTATTATAAAGAGAATAAGGACTAGAAGGGAAAAGAAAGAATGATGAGATAGAGTTAAAGCGAGAAAAAGAGAAAGTAAGAAGTAATAGGAAGGGAATCTTAAAGAAGTTGCCAGTATATAGAAAAAGAAAAAAATCTGCGTGTCAACCAACTTATGAACAATTATACTATTCAGTAATGAGGCAACATTATTACAAATACAAACAGAAAATACAATCTAAGCGTTAGAAATGAACATGTCAAAAAAGACAGCGAAAGTATCCAACTCACATATTTATCATCTAACATCCGCCCACGAGTAATATCAACGCAGTTCAAACATACGTCTACAATTAATTAAGCCCTTTATACTAAATGATATAAGTTTAAAGTTTTCGCGTTTTTATTAAATGAATATATAAGTAAAAGAAAAAAATAATAATGATAAAACAATATTAAAATTATTATAATTAATAATAATAATAATAATAATAGTAATAATAAATATAATAGTAATAATAATAATAATAATAATAATAATAATAATAATAATAATAAAACAGAATAAAATTAATATGTATTATCTTTTTAATATAACGTATTTAGCCATAAGAGGGAATTAAATAAATTAAATAGGACTAATAAATTGTAAATAAGAATCTACTAATATTCATGTATATAAAAGGAATACAATACATATATATACATATACACATACACTCATACATATACACACATACACACATATATACATATATATACATATATATACACACATATATATCAATACATACATGCATATAATTAAAGGTGTAACTCTATACTATTAAGTTGAAAGTTTAAGCTAGTTAAATATAAAGTTATATTAAATCACAAATTAATACATTCAAAACAGTATTACCAAAAAACATAGATACAAGTACACTTACATATAAATATATAAATATATTCAGGCAAAAGAAGTAGTTAAAGCAACAGAATACTCAAAAGTAGCGACATACAGGTAGATTGTAACAAAATTAAAAATAATAAAATACATATGTATATACCCACAGAGAACCATCATACATACAAATATACCTATATATATATAATTTTATGTATACACACACATATATATATATATATATAAATATATATATATATATATATATATATATATATATATATATATATATATATAGCATAGGGAATTTTTATACGTATTTTTCGCATTTATTCAACTTTTCTAATCAAGCAAAAACGTATATAATAATGATGCAGTTTTTTTATTGTCAGATTTAATGGAACATCGTTACGTTAAAATATGTGGACACTGTTTTTGTCATATCATACGGTATATTGACACGTTTTCCGTTATTTACTGCCTAATTTTATAATATACCTGGTAGAATACGTCACATATATTATGGATCTTCCGCTGTACTGATGTCTGGGTATTTTTTTATGTTAGTGCAAATAATTTCACTTCTTATAATGTTGCGATGTGTACATTCATAATCAAAGTTGTTTACTATTTAGATTGATTGAAATGTATTAAGCCTATTTATTAATCACAATTTATTTTACTTTGCCTAAATGAGGAACTAGCACACATATCTAGATTATGATTAAATGGTAAATATTTATTCTAAACACGACATTTGAAACACGTAATTTTTTTGTGTATTTTAACATGAATCTAAATCATATCTGCAATCAATTATGTTCGATTATTATTATGTTTACCATTCTATAATTGCTTATTCAAAATTAGCTAAAGAATTAAAGGGATTTATCTACAGCGACCCGACCCATATATATATATATATATATATATATATATATATATATATATATATATATATATATATATATATATATATATATATATAAACGATTTAGTCCAATATCTAATTTTGTATGAGGAATTTAAAAATAGTAAACTTTAATTCGTTTCGTCTTATTTGTTTTATTATTTTTCTACTTTCTTCTTATGGAAATTGTTGTTTATCCTACGTTTCCATTTAAATATTATTCAATTTTCTTTTTTACTATAGTATTTTCCAGCCCCTTTATGTATATTTTAAATTTGAAAGCAATGAAGTCGGAATTATTCGTCTGATATAAACACATAACGCCAACTTCCTCTCATTTGAGGAGAAGTATTTGGATTCGAAATGTCATGCAATTAAAAGTTATTTTTTATATGTTTCCTATTATTCTCTTTACTAATCCGCAGGCTTTGGGAGGCACTAAATAAGGTTTTTTCCTCATCTTTTCAATGTAATTTTGCTCCTTTTTAATCGGTTAGGTTATTTTGTACATTATATGTCATCTTTATTACAATTAGTGGATGACATTTATATCATTTATATACTGAATAATTGTTGACCTCTTAAAATAGTTGCAGCCTTTTCAACGCAGGCGTTACATATAAATACCATATGTTAACACTAACGGCAAATACCTATCGTATATTTTACGCATAGTATTGCTTGTTTTCATTCATTACCGTAACTTCCTCTACATATTCCGCCAGGATTCAGTTCCGCAACCATGTATCGTTTAGGATTTGAAGCACGGCATGTACTCTTTCGGTAATCTGACTTCCTCTACTCGAAATTACACCGTAAACAGATATTTCGTAGGGGTCAAGTATTATATGCGCTCATGGTTGTTTACTCATTTCGTCACCTGAACATCATCCCGTATATGAATAATCAACGCACCGAGATTTTTGCCTTCCAGCACGTAAATGCTCAGAGCCGCATTACAAGCTTCATGATTTCTAACATTGTAGGAATATATAGTATGGATTTAATATATAATATGGCTTCGTTGATGAATTGCATTGATCAAACAAACATAATCCTTCACTTATCACATACGGAAAATATACATTAACTCTCGAAAATGTTATTGACACCAATAAATGCACATCAGTTACTCTCTTTTAAATACACATTAAGGCACTGTTATTGTCAATGTATGTACTGCCTTCTGTAATCCGTCTTAAACATTGAAATGTAAATTAGCAATTTGTTTTCAGCTGGACGCAACACGTTACTTCTTTTTCTTTGTAATGCCGTTGACTCAATCTTTTTTACTAGTATAGTCGTTTTTTCTTCTTCTTCTTCTTCTTCTTCTTCTTCTTCTTCTACTTCTTTTACATTGGCTTTCTCGAATTAATCTTTACTGCAATCTGGTGGCTATATTATTTTTCTTAGCATTATTAAACGTATCTTTATTAATTTGACAACAATTTCTTACGGTTGTTTTATATTTAAATCCAGAGAGAGATAGAGAGAGAGAGAGAGAGAGAGAGAGAGGGAGAGAGAGAGATCTCCGTTGAAACAAAATGTAGTGATCACAATAAGAACTATCATAAGCGGACAAGTTAATTTATAACATCAAAGTAATAATATTGCATTATAATTTTGATGAAGTCGCTGAAGGCGCTTTTACTCTGGCTTTTTAAAATGTTATTAAATATATATATATATATATATATATATATGTGTGTGTGTGTGTGCATGCATATATATATATATATATATATATATATATATATATATATATATATATATATATATATATATATATATATATATGATTGTTGAGCTGGATTAAATCCGACGATATGAAATAACATGGAAGTGGAAGGACCAGAATACTCAACGTTTCGCCCGATTTATGGTCATCCCTCTTGAAGAAGCCCGCATAAATCGGGCGAAACGTTGAGTATTCAGGTCCTTCCACTTCCATTTTATTTCATATATATATTTATATATATATATATATATATATATATATATATATATATATATATATATACACTATGAATTATATGATCAATTCCTTAAAATATTCTGCTTATCTGCCAGAATTTAACCAATTTATTTTAAGTGTATTTATCAAACTATTGTTCTCATCTTAAGTGTAATTTTCACAACGTTTCGGTCAATATAACTACCGACCTTCTTCAGTTGTACGTTGTCGAACTCGAGATGTTTCTGTCGAACTCGATAATTTTGACGTATTTTCGAGTGCGGAATCGTTTAGCGCTTGGTGCAGTGTGCTTTTGATCCGTTAGCCATGATTGGATAGATGTCCTAATTAATTAAAATTTATTTGTTCAGTCGCCCACACCGAGAATTGAATCTTCAACTTTCAGGAGGATATCGTTTTTACAATTGAATTTTTCCAGTAATCGAAACTTACGGACATATTTTTGGAGCCTTTAACCTATTTTATTTCAAGTAGGATTCTAAGACATGCGTTTACCGTATAATAAACGGGTAACGCGCGTCTACTAGCTAAATTCGCAATATAAAAAGAGTTCATTGATGGTTACTAGGACATAAGCGTATATTTCATTATTTACCTGGTAAAACAATTAAACAGCGTAGAGAGCTTTAACTCACATTCCAATAACCGACAAAAGAAAATCATGAGCGGGACATATGAAAACAAAAACGTATTTATATACTTAATATCTAAATGAAAATACAATAATGTATGAAATAATTCTGTTTACATTCATTTAAAATGTTTCATCATAAAACAATTTTATGCTCACTTTAATTTTCAATTTAGAAAAAATGCACCATTTTTTTCAGTCGAATTGTTATATACACACTCTTTCATAAATTGTGTTCTGTGAAATTATTCCTATTTTAATGTGTTCATTGAAATAATTTTTCAATACAAAGTAATAAAAATTAAGTCAGTTTATACCGAATTTCATGGTCACTCGGCAACGCCTGGTGTTATACACACACACACACACACACATATATATATATATATATATATTCATATATATATATATATATTAAACACTAAAGAAAATGCGGGAAAAGACAGGAATTATGAAAGTAAAGAAAGAAAAACAAACAAATATAGACGGGTGTGCTGTAGTAGAGGAGTGTCTAGCCTTTATTCGTCTATCTTTCCTCACCTCAATGCATAATTATTTATAACCAAGTTGTTGGTATGTCCGGTGTATGTAAAGTCCGTGGGTGTATGGAACTTTGATTAATTTCGAGAGAAAGGGACCTCTATTTTTCAAAATACAAAAGTGGATACAAGATGGCGGAAAAGAACGCGACTGGACTGCAGAAACAGGGCAGGATCAGTAGGGGTAATATTATTTTACTTATTTATTTTTGTAATTATTTCTGTTGTAAGCTTTGGTTATATATATATATATATATATATATATATATATATATATATATATATATATATATATATATATATATTTATACATATATATGCATATATATATGTATGTATATATATTATTTTTCGTTTATTTTATACAATATTGTATAATTTATTATCATTATTATTAGTAGTATTATTATTACCGTTATTGCTATTGTTATCGTTATTATTATTATTATTATTAGTAGTAGTAGTAGTAGTAGGCATAGTAGTAATAGTATTATCATAATCATTATTATTATTATTATTATTATTGCTGTCGTTGTTATTATTATTATTAGTATTATTGTTATTATTATAGGGACAAGGGGTTCCATTCCGTACAATGATAGTACCGCAATGAAGATTCACGTGACCTGTTGTGGGGGGAAGATAACAGTTTAAGACCTTATTTTATCTCTTTTAGACGTATTATATATATATATATATATATATATATATATATACATATATATATACATATTTATATGTTTTATATTAGTTTGTATTAAATATTAATTATATATATACATATATATATATATGTACATGTGTATATATACGTATATATATATATTTCTGCAGACAAATAATTCTCACTAACCCTCCAACCTAGGCTATTTTCAATATATTTATAAATATCATTGTTCATTATTTTCTAGCTGACATTATTTTAATTCAGTTTTCATAAAAAGAATTGAACAATTAAATTATTTTTGGCAAACAACCATATCTAAACAATTTTATATGAAATTGAACAATGCGAAACCATAACATTAAAATTTCCGAATCTATTTCTGAACCATGCTTTAAAAGTTCGAATCTAGGTCTAATCTAATTTTCACTTATCTAATGTGCTTCTTACTTACATGAATAGGGAACATTTCTCTTGTAAAACCTTCTCCTTCAAATTTTCAAAAAATTGTACGCATTTTCAAATTCTATTATTTTTTCTCTATATCTATACAACCACTTGGCTAAGAAAGATCAGCCCCCCACCCCTAAGCACTTTCCAACTGACTTCATACTGTTTTTCTTTTTTATCAGAATCTGCCCTGATGGTATTCCAATTATAGTACTCAAAAAACTTCAACCTGAACTAGCGCCCATACTTACAAAACTGTTTAAACGTTGTCTTAAGGAGAATAGTTTCCCATCTCCCTGGAAAATCTCATCAGTATGCCCTGTATTTAAGAATTCAGGTGATCGCTCATCCCCCTCTCAGTAGAGGCCAATAAGTTTCCTGTGCGTCATGAGTAAGTTGCTAGAATCTGTGTTAAATACAGAAGTAATCAACCATCTCAACAAAAATAACCTTCTTAGTGACACTCAATATGGTTTCGGTTCTGCTAGATCTACAGCAGATGTCCTTACAGTTATATCGCATAGGATTAGCAAATCTCTCGACGGTGGCAATCTTTCTAGAGCAATTGCTCTTGACATATCTAAAGCCTTTGATAGGGTATGGCATAAAGGTTTACTTCATAAGATCGCTAGCTATGGTATAGCTGGAAAAGTCTTCTCAATTATTAAATCATTTCTTTCTGATAGGTTCATAAGAGTAGTAGTTGAGGGGCAAAAATCAGAAGCTCACAGTATTAATGCCGGTGTCCCTCAGGGGTACATCCTGCGCCCAACTCTTTTCCTGATCTACATTAATGATCTTCCAAATCATATCCTTACATCATTTGTAGACATTTATGCTGACGACACTACCATTTATGGTACCACTTCTAAGACAGTAAACGACCTCGTTCTCTCCAATTCTCTCTCCTCTGATCTTGAGCACATAGTACAATGGGGAAAGGAGTGGCTGGTTACTTTTAATGCATCTAAAACCAAGCTTCTCTCTTTACATCATCAACATTCTAATCCACATTTGTCATCAATTGAAATGAATGGCTCTCGTCTTAAGGAGACCTCAAGTTTCGACAAGCTTCTGGGCTTGACCATTACTCCTGATCTTAAATGGAACACGTATATCAAATCTGTTGCCAAGGCCGCTGGAAAAATGGTGGGATCTTTCTATCGATCCGGTAGATATCTCACTGCTGATGCTATTCTCTATCTATATAAGAGCCAGGTACGTCCAAGGATGGAATACTGTTGCCACATCTGGGCAGAAGCTGCTAGAAAGAACTTGTCCTGCCTTGATAGAGTTCAAAATAGACTTCGTAGCCTCGTAGGAGATGTCCTTTTCTCCTCCTTGCAACCTCTATCTCACAGAAGAGATGTTGCGAGTTTGTCTCTGATGTATCGTTATTTTCATGGAAAGTATTCAACTGAGCTTCAATCTATGGTCCCCCCTCGCCAAACTTTCACCAGAAACACTCGTCTAGCTGTAAACATTATCAATAATTTCCCCCACTCTTTGTCCGTGCCTTAACCTAAACGTAGATTCCATGAACAAAGCTTCTTTCTTAGAACTTCACGCCTGTGGAATTGTCTTCCGTTTTCCTGCTTTCCGGCTGACTACAATATGGTTGTGTTCAAGTCTAAAGTAAATAAGTTCTTGATGAGCCGTTCCATATAAGTTATCAAATTTACCAAATTTTCATTACTAATGATTACTATATTGACCAATTTCTACTGTACACTCTTTAACCCTTATCCTTGAGTGGCCTCCGGGCCTTGATAATGTGGTGATGCCTTTGTAAAGAAAAAAAAATCTCTCTGATCTTCCTGGAATTTACTTTTTTTCACATCAGGTGCTTCATCCACCGACCTTTATGCCGTAAACCTGAGGTCTCATAGTTATTTCTCTCGAAATCGAAGACTTCTTTCGTCTAACAATATCCTGATCGTTTATTTCGCTAGGTGTTATACTAATTAGAGATTTGTTCTATTTTTATCTTATAGTTGTGGGACTTAATCAAAGCTCATTTACTTAAATCTTTGTGGTTGGCTTCTCATTATAAAGATATACCTTTTCATCCCACTTATTTGCTCGGATTTCCTTGCTTGGACACTTGGAACGTGATGAAGATTAGAAAACATCACACGTAACTAAATAACCCCCATCTCTTGCGCCAAAATTCCTATTTGCACACTAAATTCTGACTATGCCTCGATTTCAGTGATTTTTCTTTTCTTTTTTTCCATCAGAGCGTCCAAGGTTCAATAGAGCTATCCCGCATTCATACGTCTCTAACAAAATATAAGGTTATATCTTCCTACGTACTTACGGTATATTTTACTTTTCTCTCCCTATTAATTGCTATATACGATTTGCCTGTGGTACTTACTCTTCAAGTGTTTTTGGTTCCTTTAAAAATTCTAGCATCCGTCACTTGCGGCATGCTTTATAAGTACCCAATTCCGCAGGATCCATTATTTTTCGAACATGGCATTTCTAATGCTTACCTGGAAAGCTACACGTCTTGCGAAAAATATGTATGGACATAAAAAGAACACAAAAGCAATTATCAAAAAGAACATTTATTTGTTTTGGCTTATCACGTTTGCAAAAACTCTCCAAACACCCGTTTACGTAATTTTCTATTTTCTACCTGTCAAAAATGTAAACTTATTTCTAGGCCAATCATATGTCTCAATTAACGTTTCATGTTATTTTCCTATGAGTTGTTTCTTTCCATTTTATGTATCTACCTAATTATAACTTTGAATTCCTGGCGGCAAAATACAATACAATTCTACATACATTCAACACAAATTGCAATATTTGTTGAACATCATAAAAAAAAATTCAAAAAATGCATTAATACATCTAACTTACAATTATAACTTTTTTCAAGAAAATCATTTTTGTAACAACAACAACAACAACAACGACAATAACAACCAAAGTCTGTAAAAACTGTCCCCTTTCTTTAAAAAAAAAGAAAACACGAAAAGCTGAAAAGTTTAACAATAAACATAAAAATGCCTTTTCAATAAAGGTGCATTTGATTTGTACAGACAATAGAAATTAGTAATATACTGTTAAAAAGTGCAAACGTTTTTTAAAAAAATCTTGTTTGATTGGGAGTTTTTAATTCAACAATTCGTCCAAAACAATTTCACAATGACAATTTTTTATACTGACACTCTGATGCGGATTTTAAAACAATAATGGGTGACCCCAATCTCTCCACTTGTGTGCATGTGGGTATTTTTAAAAAACAAAATAATTTTTTATCAATCAATTTTAGCCGAATGTCATAGTATTTTATCATGTTTTACTCTAAAGTTCCTCATAACCTCCGTATTTACCTATTAATGTGTGTTTGTTTTTAATATTTTACTTCATAAAATATGATCACAAAAAGAACATTCACCTGTTATGACCTGTTATTAAACGCTTAAAATTCACATATTAACACATTTTTCTCTTAACCATCTATTTGTGTGTGTGATTTTGTTTTCACTCGTTTAATATTTAATTTGGAATTTAGTCTGTTATTTTTTCATTGTGGCATATCAACATTTTTTCGTGTGTTAGTTTTTCCATTTAGTGTATGTGTATCTTTCATTTTTTTCTTCTTTTTTGACATTGTGTGTACGTATGTGTGCTTCTCATCATTTTTCTTAATAATTATTTTATTTTCGTCTAGCATTTTTTCCTGTTTTTTTTTTCATTGGAGACTTATGTTGTGTTTCCTTGGTAACGCGAAGTTCTTTTTTCTTCAATTTATTCTTCTTGAATAAAAGTGGTCCCGGTACCAGTATGCAATCTGTTGTACAGCTGGGGGTTTAGATGTTAGGATTGGGATATTCATATTGATGAGGGTAAGATACACATATACAGTTCTGTGATTACTTCTATAGGAGGAGAAAGCTAGGGGTGATAAGTTCTTATAATACAGAAGAGGGGATGAGATATACCTTTCTTATATTACATAATAAGATGAAACAGAGAAAGTTCATATAAGATGATGATTCACATCACTATTTTCTGATTAATGACGACACGAAGAAGACAGTTACAACTACGTCTTTATTATCACATCGACCAGTCGAATGATGATTACGTCAAGGAATTAAAGTCATTTTTACATGCTTAATGTTCTACCCCTTCGCCTCTATGGGGGGCATCCTCATGTCACGTTGATTGTGCTGTCTTTGACCACGACTCGACTGCCTCCGATCTTCACCTCCCGATCTGCTTAAAAGTAGCTCCTCTATTCTGCTATGACGTCAGATGCATGGCTCTACACGTGATCGTCTCGCCTGGCATAAACGTGCGTTGTTCGCCATATGTTCACAACACACTTCTGTAGACACAGAATTCTAAATAACCTATTTTCTTTAACCTATGTTTAAATATATGTAATCTCTATTGTTCATTCCTCTCAAGATGACCTTATATTAATTCAGTTTTCATAAAAATATTTGCACAATTAAATTCTTTTTGCAAACAAAACTATTTTATATGAAACTGAACAATGCGAAATTCTATTTTTGAAACTTGCTTACAAAGTTCGAATCTCGCTCTATCCTAATCATATTTTCAACTCATTTTTTTCTTGTAACATTCCTCGCCTTTCCATTTACAAAAATGTACGCATTTTTAAATTCTAGTACATTTTTCTCTATATCTATACAGCCACTTGTCCAAGAAATATCAGTGACCCCTAAAAAAACTACTTTACTCAGCTCTTTCCAAATGATTCATAATTTTATATTTTTGATCAGAATATCTCTGATCTTCCTAACATTTACTTGTTTGGGGTATAGAGTATACCTCCTATGATTCACATAAGCTGCATCATCCATCTACCCTTATGGACTTTTCTTGTGACATATTTTTATTATTTTTATTTTTTTATTATTCAATTTTCACCCCAAACAAGGCACAGTGCCACTTTGAAGCAGGGGGCTACTATTAGGGAATTAATTAGCGGGGTCATTATGAAGGGAGAAGAGTAGAAAGATGTTTGTTAACATTACACTTGAACTTCTGCATATCATTGCAGTTGGGAAAGCAGAATCCCGGAAGGGAGTTCCAAAGACCCGCAGTTCTGGTGAAGAAACTATTGGAGTAAAAGGCTTTCTTGCACCTAGGGATCTCCACTGTAAAGGGATGAGACTTAGTAGCTTGTCGGGTTTGTCGGGGGTAGTTACGTCGGGGAGGTACAAGTGTTTGCACTTCGTCAGAGCATTCACCATTAAAGTATTTGCAGAACAGGCAGAGGGATGCAACATCTCGTCGATGGAACAGAGGTTGAAGCCCAGATGACAGTTCAGGACCTATCAGATTGGCGACTCTTTTTTGAACCCTGTCCAGGAGCGAGAGACAAGCAGCAGATGCACCAGCCCAGATGTGACAACAGTACTCCATACATGGGCGAATGGTTGCCTTATAGAGGTATAGGATACTGGCAGGCGTAAGTAGTTTTCTAGCACGGTAGAGGGAGCCAACCTTCCTTGCAGCAGCCTTGGCAATGCTCTCAATGTATCTATTCCAGTTCATATTCCCTGTAAACGTTAGGCCGAGGAGTTTAAAAGAAGTACTTTCAGGCAATGTGTTCTTGGCCATTGCTATTGGTGGTAGAGAAGGTTTCTTGTAGTTATTGAAGGAAACAAGCTTTGTCTTAGCAGCATTGAATGAGACCAACCATTTTTGTCCCCATTCCACTACGGATTGGAGGTCATCCTCTAGTGTTTCTGCCATTTTCTTGGATATGTGTTCATTTGTTTTCCCCTCATATCTGTTATAGAGAGTGGTGTCATCGGCAAATATACCCATCTCCGAAACAATATTATCAGGGAGGTCGTTTATGAATATCAGGAACAATAGAGGTCCAAGGATAGACCCCTGAGGCACTCCCGCATTTATGTCATATTGTTTGGATGTACGTCCGTCGAGGACAACTTTGATTTTTCTACTACTTAAGAAGGATTTAATTACGTTATGAATTCTTCCAGTGATTCCATATGATCTAATTTTCCTTAGAAGACCATCGTGCCATACCCTGTCAAAAGCCTTAGATATATCAAGGGCCACCGCTCTACCCTCCCCTGTTTTATCCAATGAACGGTATATACGTTCAGAAACTACAGTTAAGATATCTGCTGTTGAACGGGCTTGCCTGAATCCATATTGTTTGTCAGTCAAGAGTTTAGCAGCTGTTAGGTGCTGGACTAGGGCTTTATTAACTAAGGACTCAAATATTTTGGCGAAAAGCGGGAGGAGGCTAATGGGGCGATAATTTAGTGGGTCAGTTCTTTCACCAGAATTCTTGAAGACTGGTACCACAGAGGCGGTTTTCCAGCAGTCGGGAAAACAAGATTCGTTAAGGCATTTATTGTAAAGTTTGGACAGAACTGGAGCAACCTCGGCAGAGCATTTTTTTAATAGCACAGCCGGGATGAGATCTGGTCCACATGCTTTAGAGGTGTCTAGGTTTTTTATAATAGCATGTACCTGAGAAGGGGTGATTTTCAAGTCGTCAAGTGTGGCGTCTGTTCGCAGAGGAAAATCAGGGAGTGAGTGGTGTACCGAGTTCAGTGTGGAGTTTGAGGCAAACCGACTGGCAAGCAGATTAGCCTTGTCAGTTGCCGTGCAAGCAACCTCATGATTGTTTGTTAGTGGGGGAATAATTGACTGTCCATTATTAACTACGCTGTTGTAGATTTTCCAAAAATCCCGGGTTCCTAATTTCTGTGCTTCGATGCGCTTTCTGGTGGTTTCAGAGTAATCTGACTTAGCTGTGTCTATCACTCTCTTACAATTATTTCTAGCTTCTATAAACTTCTGTTTATTTGAGCTGGACTTATGTCGGTTGAATCTGCGGAACGCATGCTGCCTTTGACAAATGGCAGCTGCACAAGCAGAAGTAAACCATTGGGGGGAGTGGGGCTTGCTATAGTATTTCCGTGCGGGAACATGTGCTTCAATAGCAGTTTTGATCCATTCAGTTGTCTCATTTGCACACTGTTCCGCTGGAAGAGTAAAGATATTTTGCCATGGGGCATCTCTGATGAGCTCCCTGATGGCTTCCTAATCAGCCTTTTTGTAATACCTCGTTGTTTTTAGTAGTGGGTCTTCAGTTTTAGGGCGAGAATTTAGGCTGATTTCTACCATTATCACAGCGTGATCAGCATTCCCGAGTGGGCTATGGGCATTTGTTGTACAGTCATTGGGAACTGTTGTCAGAAAGAGATCTAGAAGTGAGGCATGTTGATCGTGCTGGTCTGGGAAACGTGTCGGAAATGTAACCATCTGAGATAGGGAATGAGATATAGAGAAGCTATATGTGGCGCTACCAGCTACGTCTGTGTGATTTGAGAATCCTAGCCAGTTACTGTGGTGGACATTGAAGTCACCAAATACATGTATTTGTGCGCTAGTATCGAGGGAGAGTACTATATCTATGCTGTCTGAGACTTTGTTTATTAGGGTACAGTCTTGGTTTGAGGGAGAGCGGTATAAAAATAGGTTTTCCTTATCTATTAGCGATTTCTCAGTAAATCTAAGTCATATCCAAAAGAGTCCAAATCATGGAATCTGTAATTTTTTCAGGGTGTAAGAATAAGAGAAACTCGTCAAATTTAAATATGGTTAATACGAAAAGCAAATTAATTTAAATGCAAAAATTAAGCAACATACGAATACAGCAAATTTGTTATTCCTTTGTCAGTTTAAGTAACGTACATTAAATTAGCACCAATCGGGCATGTATTTCCTATCTCACATAACATCGATAACATTACTTGTGGAGAAATTAACACATAATTCTTCAGTACACATTAGTTTATTGATGGATCACCGTATTAAAAACTCAACAATCACTTAATCATTAGTCACTCTAGCCCCTTTTATAATATACATATATATATATATATATATATATATTATATATATATATATATATGTGTGTGTGTGTGTGGGTGTGTGTATGTATATCTATATGTATATATATATATATATATCCATATATATATATATATATGTATATAATTGCACCAAACTTTATACATAAGTTTCGTTTGAGTTTTGATTATAGCGAAATGAACTCAAATAGTATGTATATATATATATATATATATATATATATATATATATATATATATATATATATATTCCTCATAAGTTTTGGTTTCGATTTGATTCAAACTAATGCACCCATGTACAATATATATATATATATAAATATATATATATGCATATATATATACATATATATATATATATATATATATATATATATATATATATATATATATATATGGACATCACATCTTAAGAATATAGAAAAACTGATAGAAAATTTAATAATATAATAATATACACGAAATCTGCATGAATTAAATGTCATATTCATGCGTATTTAAGGACCTAGCAATGCTAGGCGTCCGTGCTAGCATTCATAAATGTTTTTCACAGTTAAACTAAAGAGCTACATTTACGCTGAAAATGTAAAGAATGTCAACATCAATATACTACATATAAAAGGACGCTAACTAATTTTCACAGTCGATATCTTTACATAAATAACTAGAGTTTTCCAACTATTATAAACATAAGAATTAATACATGAATTATATACTTTCTAAATATATTGTTTATTTAAAATTATTAATATATATATTTTACCCACCGTTAAAATCATCATTCTAAGTATTTTTACGTGATATGTTATTATTATTATTATTATTATTATTATTATTATTATTATTATTATTATTATTATTAAATAGAACAAGTGAAAGGGGCAGATGTATGGAGAAGTGGTGATGAAGTTCGAACTTTAAATTCTCTAGAAAAACAAGTACCTCAGAAATAGGAGAGGTTTTCTTAGAGACGAAATCATATATACTGAAAGCATAATGACCAGTGATAGACAGAAGGTGAAAAGCGAGGTAAAAATAGTTCAAGGTGTAATTCATAAAAAGAACATATCAATTACGGAACTTAACAGGCTTCTGTATGAAGCGTCATACTTATTGCGAATCGCCCTTGCTTAATACAGAAGAAAAAGAGAGAAATGAAGGATAGAAAGCCATACTGGGAGAGGCGGCTTGAAGAAAGTATTACACGGTGGCAGAAAGACATTGGTAGAATCGAAGAACTAAGAAAATGATTTAATTATGACAGAAAGCCAAGGACAAGAGTTAAAGATTGCTGGAAAAGGGAACGATGATCGTTCTAATAATGCTGAATGATATGATGGACACTGGTTGCATGAACATTCGGAACTTTGTTGGAAAAAGTGAAGCGTTTCGGCAGAACAACCTTTTCCGGAACAAGCAGTCTCAGCGGTATAAAGAATTAAATGGAAATAAACAGGCCGGAAATAACAACACTCCACATGCGAAAGATGCCAGGAAGTTTTGGAGTCGGATTTAGCCTGTCGAAGAGCGATATAATAATAAAACTAGCTGGTTGAGAAAGGCTACGGTAAGGTTATCAGAAATGCAGTAGATGAAGAACGTTGAGATTAACATTGATGATGGCTGGCATAGGAAGGATGACGAACTGGAATGCACCTTGTCCAGAGTGAGTGATGGGCTTCTGGTTTAAACAGTGTCAATGCACTTAGCCACCTCAAGCCGCTACCCTGCGAAGGGTCGTTGAGTCAGGAGATGCCCCTGATTGGCCGGTTGAGGGAAGAACAACACTGATTAGGAAATATGCTGCAAAGGGAACAGATGCCAATAATTATAGACCAATTACATGTCTTCCACTAATGTGGAAAATGTTAACTGGAATCTTTGCAGAAAAAAATATGAACATCTTGAGAGTATGGTGTTTTCCCTGACGAACAGAAAGGGTGGCAGAAAGACTCGAGAGGTACCAAGGAACCATAAAGGATTGATAAATCATCAATGCAGGATGCAAAGAAGAAGATGAAGGTGAATGTAACATGGGTCGATTGCAGAAAGGCTTATGACATGTTTCTTTATTCATGGATACGTTAAACAACTTTGAAGATGAAGGTCGCTGAGAATGCGGTAGGGCTTTTTGGCTCAATGTAAAACGTTGCTGAAAGCAAACAGAGAGGTGATGGGGCAGGTTGACATTAAACGTGGAATATTTTAAGGAGATTCTCCACTTCTTTTTGTAATGATAATGATGCCACTGAGCATTCTTTTGAAGAGAGAACACTGGGGTATAAATTTGGATCTAATGACAGCCTCAAGCACCTATTGTTTATGGATGAGGTGAAAATATTTGCAATAACTGAAAAGGAAATGGACAGACTGGTATGCCTTGTGGGAACATACCCGAAAGACATTACGATTGCGTTTGGGATTAGTAAATGTGCGGCGCTGGTGATGAAAAAAGGAGTATAGTTTCATTCGAATGGAATAGTGCTGCCAAATGGAGAAATCATGAAAGCAATAAAAGATACAGGGTATAAGTATTTGAGAGTGTTGGAGTATTTAGGCACCATGAACAGAGAAATGAGGAATAAAGTCAGGAAGGAGTATCTTAGAAGAGTGAAACTAATTGTAAAGTCGAAACTGTATGAAAGAAACTTAATGAAAACAGTGAATGCAAGGGGAATCAGTGTTGTGAGATACATTGTGGGGATTTCAATGTGGTCTCACAACGATGTACATGCCATGGATATCCAAACAAGAAAAGTATTAGCAATGTTAGGTATATTTCACATTCGAAGTAGGGTAGCAAAGCTGCATCAAAAAAGGGAGGACGGTAGCAGAGCATTGAAAATAGAAAATAATCGATGAGGTATCGTTGAAGGAGGGTGTGGTTAAAAGTGAGGAGTGGATGCTTAAGGTTGTGGCCAATGAAGTGGAGGTATGTCAGACCAAGGCTGAGTATGTGAAACGTATGGATAGAGAAAGGACAGAGAAACTGGATAGGAAGTAAATGCATGGTTCTTCCAGGATATAACAGAAGTGGCTGATGGAACATCATGGCAATGGCTTAGAGATGGGTATCTGGCTAGGAGTACTGATGCTTTTGTTTGTGCAACACAAGAGCAAGCATTAGGAACACGATTGTTAAAAAAGTGGTTCTAGGAAAGGAATCTGCTGCAGAATGTCAGATTTGTGGTAACACTTCAGAGCAAATTGCGAACCTTGCAGCAGGGAGTAGAGGACTAATCCAGAGAGAGTACCGCAAAATATACGATCGCATTGGACTCTGGATATATTGTGAGGTGTGTAAGAAGGGTGGGCGTGACGTGTGCTGGAAAATGCTTTCAGTAGATGGTTTAGGAAGTGAGAACAAGTGAGGATGGCAAGGTATAGGTATAGTTGCATAACACTGTCATACCGACTAAGCAATTGGAACAAAATCGTCGGGATTTGGTCGTCTTAACAAAATCTTAAAAAATTGGCAGATTGTAGACTTTTCAGTACCCTGGGACAGGAATGTGTGAGAGGAGAACGAAAAGTCGTGAAATTATACTCGATCTGCCTTAGAGATAAGGCGTATACACGGGATAAAACACAAATACTCCCGGTCGTAGTTGGTACATTAGGAGTAGTATCAAATCGTCTGGAAGGACAATTAAAAAATACTACAAATACCCGATGTTTTAGGTGGCCCTCAGACCTCTGCCCTTGTAGGTACCACCAACATCCTTAGAGAAACCCTTGATCTTTGAAGCTCCTGTTTTGGGACCGGGGCTCAGGTAAATCCTCTGGAAATGAATACCATCCCTTGCCAGAGAGACGTTGATAAACGAGATCAGAATTATTAATATCAGTAGTAGTAATATTATTGATATTGAGAGCATGATTATATTAACGATATTATTTCTTAATCACTTGCTAATAAAGACTCAGTCGTATATTAATACGACTTAGTCTTTATCTCATTACTGTTCAATCGAAAGAATTTACTCAAATGATTGTTGACACATGCCATCTTTATTTTAAGGACAATATGTCTGTAATAATGCCACATTTATTTTACCTCTGTTGTATGTTTGAAGACCCATTTATTTTACCTATATTGTATGTTTAAAGACAATCATTTCAAGTATCCATCTTGGTATGGATGCGTTTTTACGCAAGTCACCTTCTCTCTGAGAAAATATTTAAGGACTGACTGGACAGAATTTTTACCAGATGATGCTTCTACCAATTTTTTATTTAAATTTTGACTTATTAAAATTCAAACTAATCTATCGTCATTCACTTGCATTATAATTTCGATTTTTAAAATACCCAATCACTGCATATCATTTTATGAGAATGGTAAAATCATTGTTTTAATTGCTATGATATTAATCTCCTACTATTTAGTATCTGATTAAAAGTACGTATTCTTTAAAACACCACTGGTTAAGAGCATTTATAATATATATATATATATATATATGTATATATATATACATATATGTATATATATATATATATATATATGTATATATATATAGGGAGAGAGAGAGAAAGAGACAGAGAGAATACTGTCGAACAGTTTATTATTTTAAATGAAAAGTGTAAGTCCTAATGCTTCTCTTATCATAACATGTGTATCATATTTTGTATATTTAGCTGAATTGAGTTTTTTTTTTCTTCAATTTTTTTGGATTACTAGGAATTTAAGTACCTTAACCCCAAATAATGTATATTGCCAATTAGACACAAGGGACTAATAATTGGTACCATGCAAAGATTATTCTGTTAGTTACGTTGCAGTTTTACTTCTGCTTATCAGTACAAGTATAGAAGCATGCCAAATGAAGAGGATTTTAAAAGCTAACCGTTCTAGTGAAAGAGCTATTAGAGGGGAAACTGTTTTTCATTGTGATTTTGCTGCTCACAAGGTATGTCAAGGATATGTACGTCGTAGGGACATGAGGCCAATGAGTAAATCAGAGCACATTCCATTACAGTACTTGTAAAATAGGTATAGGGATGTAACATTGAGGCGATGGAACAGAACGCAATGTCTAGTTGACAGAGTTGGACCTATCACATTGAATACCCTTTTTTGGACCTTATCAAAGAAGGAAATCTTAGTTATAGATGCGCCAGCACTGACGTTGCAACAAGACTTAATGCATATAGAAATGGCGACGTAGAAAATGTACAGGATATTCTGGGGTGTGAGTAGTTTTCTTGCACAATAGAGTGAGACCACTGTATTTGCAGCAACCTACGCCATGTCCTCAATATATTTGTTGCAGTTCTTACTCCCTGTGAATGTGAAGCCGATAAGTTGTACATAATAATTATTAGGTAGAAATTTATTTGTCATGGATATCGGTTTTTGGAGGGGCTTCTTGTAACTGATAAAGGAGAGCATTTTAGTCTTATAACCATTAAATGTTACCATCAATTTACGTACTCATTCCACTACGGTCTGGAGGTCATTTTATAAGGTTTCAGTCATAGTATTGAATTTGTCTACATCCGTTTTTACGTAATGCATTTTATAGCGTTGTCTTATCAGTAAATATAACGGACACAATATTAACGGGTAGGTCATTGATAGATATTAGGAATAATCGTTGTTCAAGGATCTGAGGCACTCCCACATAAATGTTATGCTTTCATAAAATATGTTAATGTAAAGCTGGATGGTCCTCTTCCATAAAAAGGGTCTATTTATATTAATCATTCGTCAACTAATACCGTACGACATTATTTTCATTTACAGCCACGTATGGAAAACTTTTCAAATGTATCGCACATATCAATGGATATAGCCTTGGAATACCCACTTTATCCAGTAAGCCGATGTTGCCTTAATCTGTACTGTTGCTCAGAAAGAAGATTGGCATTTTCAAGGAGCAAAACTAGTGCTTGATTTATAAGCCTCCAAGATTTAAGCGAAGACGGCGGAAAACTTATAGGGCAGTACTTTCACCAGAATTCTTGTACAGTAGTACATCAGGCCATCTTCCAGTCATTATGGAAGCACGCTTTAGCAAGGAATTATACTTAGAGTTTGGAAAGTAGTGTTTTTCGCTCATATGAACATTACTTCATTAGTATAACAGTGATGAGGTCTGGCTCACACACCTTGGAGATGTCTAAGTTTTGTTTTTTGTATCGCAATCATTAAAAGAGATGATTTTCAGATCATCAATTCTGCCTTCCGTCCATATACAGAAAGTGCATGCATGCAACTTTCTGTTGCTGGATCGTTGGGGGGTATCCCTTTAAATCACTGCACTATTATAAAATATCCAAATATAATGACTTCCCAAACTCTTCGTGTCTATGCGTTTCTTTTGGTATTTCAACACGTGCGTTTTTAATTTGGTTATTTTCCTCTTACAACTATTACCAGCTTCTATACATTTTTGCCTATTTTTATTTGACCTGAGGTACGAACCAACGAAGGCATGCTGTTCTTGTGCAATGATAGTTGCACAATATGTAGTGAACCATTAGAGTAACTGTGTTTTGCTATAATAATTCCGTGCAGAAACACGTGCTTCACTTTGCACCATTCAGTTGTCTTATTAGCAGGCATTTTAGCTGGAACAGAGAATATATTGATCCATTATATGTTTTCTTCTTGCTTCCATGTCAGGTTTTCTGTAGTACATTGTCATTTGAGCAATTGCTCCTCGAATTAGCGTTGGGATTCAAGTGCGATGTCTACTGAAATCATTATGGAGTCTGCGTTTCTTAGTGAAATGTGGTAATGCAATCATCTGCAACTCTGATAAGAAATATGCCTAATTGTTTCTATTTCCTGAATTCACTGTTTACAGTCTCACAATTATTTTTTATCCTAAACTCTATAAAACTGCATTTTCCAATCCGAAAACATCGTAGATCTCATCTGAAACTAGCCTTGCCACATGTACAATCGGAATTTGATATCAATTCGTATATCTCGTGTATTTCCATACATCTATAAAAGTGAAAATGTTAGTACCTGTGTGTCTGTATGTTTACATTTCTCTATTACATTACTCTACCAATTTTAGGTGTACAGACTCAATATTTTACAAAAGAGGTATTGAGCTTTTGGAACATCGTTTAAATCCGGTTTCAGTCTAAAATGTGGCTGTAAAGGGGTCAAAGTTCACCGATTTGACCTTTGAAAGTTCTACCAAACTCCTCCTTCAATTGTAAGTCCAAACACTTGAAATTTTAAATGCAGGTTACTTGTGCATAGGTCTAACTTTTTATCTTATTTGCGAGCAAAACAATAAAGGGTAAGGGGCAAAATTATGTCGGTGTACACAATAGAAGTTTGTTTTGAATATATAAATATACATACATATATATATATATGCATACATATATATATGTATATGTATGCGCATATGTATATATATATGCATGTATCTATGTATATATATATATATATATATATAAGTATATATGTATATATCTAGGTGTATGTATAAATATGTATATCTATATGATAATTTGTGAATTTCTCGTGTTTAAATCAGGTTTATATTTGTAAGATGCATAATAAATGCCAACTGTCAAGTAAATTGTGTAAATAACTAGATGGTATAGTTTTATGAATCGCTTGTTCGCAGTTTTATGAATCGTTTGTTCGCATTTAATATTCGTCATGATACTAGCGTATAACGATCAGTGGGTCTATGAATTGTATTCACTAAGAATGTAGCATAGATATATTTAGTTGCTGTTTGGCTAGAAAAAATGACGGTCCATAAATGGAAGTTTTGTCTTTTTGTAAATTTGAGCTAGAAATACATCAGATTTAATAGTTATAAATACATAGGCTGCTCGATTTGGAATTTGAATACACGTACACAACAGATATCACCCTACCACACAATTGTCCAATCACTTTCAGAATCACGAAGACTACGTGTAATATACATATGATCATTTAACAAAAAATCCCATGAATTAATTCTACACTAGGATGGACTGAGTTGGAAATGTCTTCTCAATTATTAAATCCTTTCTCACTGATAGGTTCATAAAAGTAGTAGTTTATGGGCAAAAATTAGAAGCTCACAGTATAAATGCTGGAGTCCCTCAGGGGTACATCCTGGGCCCAACTCTTTTCCTGATCTACATTAATGATCTTCCAAATCACATCCTTTCATCATTCGTAGACATTTTTGCTTAGGACACTACCATCTATGGTAGCACATCTAAGACGGAAAACGACCAAGTTCTCTCCAATTCTCTCCCCTTAGATCTTGATCACGTTGTACAATGGGGAAAGGAGTGGCTGGTTACTTTTAATGCATCTAAAACCAAGCTTCTATCTTTACTTAATCAACGTTCTGATCCCCATCTGGCATCAATTAAAATGAATGGCTCTCGTCTTGGGAAGGCCTCAAGTTTTGACAGGCTTCTGGGCTTGACCTTTACTCCTGATCTTAAATGGAATACGTACATCAAATCTGTTGCCAAGGCCGCTGGAAAAATAGTTGGATCCTTCTATCGATCCAGTAGATATCTCACTGCTGATGTAATTCTCTATCTATATAAGAGCCAGATAGGTCCAAGGATGGAATACTGTTGCCACATATGGGCAGGAGCTGCTAGAAAAGACTTGTCCTGCCTTGATAGAGTTCAAAATAGACTTCGTGGCCTGGTGGGAGATGTCCTTTTTTCTTCGCTGCAACCTCTATCTCACAGAAGAGATGTTGCGAGTTTGTCTCTGCTTTATCATTATTTTCATGGAAAGTGTTCAACTGAGCTTCAATCTATGATCCCTCCTCGCCAGACTTTCACAAGAAACACTAGACTAGCTGAAAACATTATCAATAATTTTCCCCACTCTTTATCTGTGTCTTAACCTAAACATAGATGCCATTATCAAATCTACTTTCTTAGAAATGCACGCCTATGGAATTGTCCTCGGTTTTCCTGCTTTCCAGCTGTCTATAATATGGTTGTCTTCAAGTCCAACGTGAACAAGTTTCTGATGAGCCGTTCCACTTAAGTTAACAAATTTACCGAACTTCCATTACTACCGATTACTATATTGTCCTCTTGACTACTCTACACTCTTTAACCCTTATCCTTGAGTGGCCTATCGGCGTTGATAAGTGGTGACGCCTATGTAAAAAAATGTCTTACGTTAGCTTATATACTATTATTATCTATATGTAGCGGTTGTTTTATAGATAGATTAAAAGGAATATAAGTTTATATATATACATATATATATATATATATATATAATGTGTGTGTGCTCGTTTGTGTTTGTATTATTCTGTCAACGAACCAAGATAGCATTGCAAAACAGAATATGATGAACAGTAAATATATATATATATATACATATATATATATATATATATATATATATATATATATATATATAACACCATAGAACAACTCTGTAACGTACTATTAATCCACACACATGGACCAACTATATAGAATATATATCTAAACTGAGAGTTTTAAAATCAAAATAGTCAGAACATTTGCATTGTTTCACAATTCGTATTATCATATTAATAGCCCATTACCGTACATTTTTTCAGAGAAATACGATGAAATGTTATTTCATCCAAGCTAAAATCTAAGGGCTAATATTTGGAATTATTTATAATTAGGTATCGGATAAATACACAGTTATGACGGGAGGAAGTAATCATTCCCTTAAAGTACGTCTAAAAATTTCACTGAGTGAATAAAGATAAACAAATGGTCCACTCTTTCAATTTTATAGTTATCGAAGTCTACCAAATCGCCATTATTGAAACGAAATCGATTGATTACCTGCTCAAGTTAGGAAACTTTTGTCTCCTTCACATGAGCCTCTGCAATGACTTTGTTCACGATACATTGTAGTCTAAATTGCACTATAGAGAATCTCCTATTGAGTTAAACAAACTTATATATAAATAACTGCTTCATTTAAAGCTTAAATGAATACATCACGTATCATTGTTCAGTTGTACCTAAACAAACACTCATGTCAGAAGCGCGTCTTCCTTATAAAAACAGTAGTTGATTTTATGCAAGTATGTTTACATAATTACTTGAATTAAAGATAAACGTACAACATTCTCAGATGCACTCGTCATGTAAGCTTTTATAAAAGTGTTCACTTTCTTCAGTGTATTCCTTTGTTCTTTAATCGATTTCTATCGATTATCGATTTGTATAAAAAAGCATCCGACACGAAATCCTAACACCTGGGAAAACCTCATCAGTATGGCCTGTATTTAATATTTCAGGTGATTAGTCGTCATCCTCTTAGTACAGACCAATAAGTATCCTGTGTGTCATGAGGAAGTTGCTGGAATCCATATTAAATAAAGAAGTAGCTAAACACCTCAGCAGAAATAACCTTCTTAATTACATGCAATATAGTTTCCGTTCTGCTAGATCTACACCAGATGTGCTTACCGTTATATCTCATATGATTAGTGAATATCTTGGAAAAGGTTTCCTCTCTAGGGCAATTGCTCTTGAGATATCAAACGCCTTCGATAAAGTATGGAATAAAAGCCTACTTAACAAGATTACAAGCTACGGTATAACATAAAATGTTTTCTCGATCATTAAATAATATCTCTCCGATAGGCTCATAAGATTAGTGGTTGATGGGCAAACATCAGAGCCCCTCAGTATTAATGATGGAGTCCCTCATGGGTCCATCCTGGTCCCAACTCTCTTCCTGATCAACATCAATGATATCCCCAAACATATACATAAATCATTCGCTGACTTCTATGCTGACGACATGACCATCTATGGGAACACATAAAAGGACGTAAATAGCAAAGTTCTCTCTGATTCTCTCTCCTCTGATGTTGAGCGTAGGGTAGAGTGGGGAAGGAGGTGGCTGATTACGTTCAATGCATCTTAAATAAAGCTCCTATCTTTACGTTATACACGCTATGATCCCCATCTGGTATCACTTGAAATGGATGTCTTTCGACTAAAGAAAGCTTCATGCTTTGATAAGCTTCTGTGCTTGACATTTACTTTTGACCTGAAATGGAACACGCTCGTCAAGTATATTGCAGGGTCGCTCGGAAAATGGGGGGGGGATCCTTTAACCGCTCCAGAATATATCTCACTGCTAATGCAATTTTCTACTTATATAAAAGCCAAGCACGTCCAAGGATGGAGTACTGCTGCCCATCTGAGCAGGGGCTGCTAAAAGCACTGTATTCTGTCTGAACAGAGTACAAAATAGGCTTCGTTGCTTAGCGGGGGATGCCGTTTTCACTTCCCTGCAATCTCTCTCCCACAGGAGAAACGTTGCGAACCTGTCTTTGTTTTACTTCCATGGTAGGTTCTTGTCTGAGGTCCAATCCCTGGTCCCTCCTCGCCGGTCTTTTATGAAAAACACCCGTCTAGCTGAAATTAGTGTCAAAAATTTTCTCCACTCTTTATCTGTGCCAAAACCAAAACGTAGATTCTATGAACAAACTTCTTTCTTAGAAGTGCACGTCTGTGGAACTCTGTTCCGTCTACCTGTTCCCCACCTGACTACAACTTGGATGTCTTAAAATCAAACATAAACACATTCCTGATGAACCGCTCCCTTAAGTAGACACTTTATTAAATCTCAATACTAACTTACTGTACACGTAATAACACTTGTCCCTGAGTGGCTCCCGGGCCTTGATAAGTGGTGACCTCATTGTAAAAAATCTAACATAGAAAACTACTAGTATCATCAAGCACTTCCGTGTGAAATATTTTTTTTAAATCAGCCTAGTCGTTTTCAATTTCAAGAGACACGCACTTACAGACACTCATAGTCATGCGATGTTTCCAAATAGCGAAAATAACATATTTATCTACGTATATCACTATATAGATACGGCTGTAGTTTAACAATGATAGCAATTTTTATAAGGTATGCATTCATGCACATTGTGGTACAAAAAATCTCACAATATTTCTCCCGGTTGATTTTGAAATTTCTATTGACATTTGAATTTCGAACATGGCATAGACTTATGCATCCAGTTATAGCATAGATTATTTCTCCAAGGGAAATGTATACTGCTTCCGTTCTGAAATTACATGAACTTAATATACCTGCATCAAAGACATTAACCTTGTAACTCACTACACAGGATGTCATTATACTATGTTTTCCTTATTGTGCTTGTACAACTTGTCAGAAAAAAAAAATCGAAAAGTTTAAAGTTTTATTCTTACATCAAGATTTAACGCATTTGGTTTTGTGTTGTCAATTTAAATCATATCGGAGTACATGCATGTCTTTCACACAATATTTCTATTGATCCGATCTCCTATTATTCCGGCAAAATGAGAATATAGGAACAGAAGTAAAGTTTCCGATAGTATGCACAGTTGCGAGGTGTTCTATATCAATTGAACTATTAAAAACAATCTATTAAATTTAAAGGTGTCTCTTTACTTCCAATATTACGTTCAAAAAGTAACACGTGCTGGTATTTTCCAATCTAATTTTTTGTAGATATATGTTGGAACCAGGCTTGATAAACGTCATGCTATAATTTACACAGTTATAATTTGGTTTACACTGTCTAATCCGACACTAAAAACAACTGATTAAAATTCTAATGCGTACGAGTGAGTTTATTTTTATCAACGGGGAGATAGTATAGCGTTTTAGATTCGAACATCAGATTGTCCTCAGAATTCTCACTATGTGTTATACTGAAAAGAAAAGTACCTGTGTCAGATAGTCCATTTTATTTTTTAAAGCTTATACATTTATTTTAAACAATAATTCACAGACATGAATATATATATATATATATATATATATATATATATATATAAATATATATATATATGGTGTTAACTAAATGAATATATAAACACACACACATATATATATATATATATATATATATATATATATATATATTTATATATATATATACGTGTGAATACAGGCGTGTTATTCACAACGATAAATATTTAAAAAGTCATGCCATCAAACCCCAAAACTACATTTTTGTGAAATGTCATACAATATACATAGTGGATAGAAAACTAGTGATGCAAAAAATTAATGCCATCATGTCAAAATTAGATAGAAATATTCCATGTAAAATATTAAAAAAACACATTTGTAGAAGAATGTGCTTTATTACTTATGTAATGTTTTGTTATAAAAACTTTCTCTAAAGAACCTAGATTTGAAGTCCAGCATTGTTTACTTTTTTTTCAATGTAATTGTGAATATTAAATATTCAAGCGTATTGTAAAATATCAGTAACTGCTCTGACACAGCGAAATCGAGAACGTAGTATAAAAAAAACGTCCTTATACGTAACACAAATAAAAGCGTATATCCCCGTACAGATATCTAAAAAAAATTCTACTAAAGTAATAAAGTAAAAGAAATATTTTTAGTGGGTATATCAACGTTTATATAATAGAGATTTAGAAGGCTATCACAATGCGAGGAATGAGAAATAGTCAGTATTGATGAGAGAAGTCCTTATACTTAAAACAAATAAAACTGTATATCCCGATACAGATATCTAAAACAATCTACTAAAGTAATAAAGTAAAAGACATATTTTTAGTGGTTATACAATACGTTTTCCTGTAAAAAGCTTTGTACAGTGGTTAAGTATTTACCAAATATCTATATTCATTTTTGTGTAAACATTTGCTTTTCAGGTTAACTTCTCTCCTCCCGCCCTCTCTCTCTCTCTCTCTCTCTCTCTCTCTTTATATATATATATATATATATATATATATATATATGTATATATATATATATATATATATGTACACACATATATATATATATATATATTTCTATGCACATATATGTGTACATTTACACACATACATTCGGATACGTATACGTTTATATATGTATATGAATAAAGAGTTAAATGTACAGGAACACATGCGATAATGAATCGTTTGTTGACGAATAGGTTGATATCTAAATCTTGTTTTAAGCTCATTTGTAGACACGAAGATCTCAACGCCTTCTTATTTGAAGTGATTTTTTATGGATGTGAAACCGAGGACACTCTAATTATATGTAAAATATAAACAGGTAGAATACAGAGAACTATATATATATATATATATATATATATATATATATATATATATATATATAGATATGTATTTATGTATTTGTGCACGTATATATATTAATGTATTTGTGTATGTATATATACGTGTGTATATATGTATGTGTTTATATATTTGCCTATATACGTGTATATATATATATGTATATACATATGAATGTATTTACGAATATATATATATGTATATATATACAGATATATACATATATATGTATATATACCTGTATATATGGATATATATATATATATGTGTGTGTATGTATATATATATTTGTATGTGTGTGTATATATATATATGGATGTATGTATATATGTGTGTGTGGGTGTGTGTCTGTGTATGCATGTGCGTTTGACAGAAACCTCTAGAGCTTAGGCCCTGTCAGTTGCGGCATACATGTTCCAACGTCGTTGTCAGTATGCTCTGGAGCCTAGCAACCTAAATACCATTCATGCATAAAACGGCATGATGGGTTGTATAGGCTCCTGTAAGCCGTGGTGAAGGCAACCTCTCTATGAGAAAGAACACCCTGATATAAAACCTGCGGCGACTGCTTCTACCAATGATGTTGACTTGCTCTTCTTTTTGATTCAATTTGGCAGTTGTTTAGAGAGTGGGATTGTCTCAGTGCAAAGTCTTTCCTCACTATATAATCTTCAACATCGCCATTACTTGATATTCAATGGAATATACACTTTGAGATCAGTGTGTATCTCTATAACAAAAAGGCTGGTTGTAGCCTGAAACGGGGGGAACGAATATCCAATGAGGACTGATGCGGATAGTGGCGTGAATGACAACAAAGGCTCTGGAACTTCCAAGGTCTGGTCTAGTAGGTGTTCAGGGCACTGGACATCGGTGGATGTGATAGACTATACAAGGTTCATCGAGGTGAGCATGTAGCATGTGCTACTAGTTGCCTCATGTTTGCGTCTTTTGAGCCAGATATATATATATATATATATATATATATATATATATATATATATATATATATATATAAAGAATTGGCAATACTCGAGAACGAGTTGCTGCTTACATATATAAAAATATGTATATGTATGTATATATATATATGCACATTTATGCATACATTACATATATATATATTAACATGCTATGCAAACATGTGTATATATATATGCTTATACGAATGCATATATATATATATATATATATATTATAAGAAATATATTATAAGATACAATATACATTATTTCAGTTTATGGCAACTTAGGCCAATAAAACTATATTATAAAACTTTAATTACATTTTTTCTTTGGCGGTGTAATTATCTTAATATCTTTTAATTCATATCATGCAATTGTGTAAAGTGCTATCGATCAGCAGTTACGTTGCTCTATGCATATCTCTGTTTCCCGTGTTATTTTATATCAGCTGCATTACTAGATCCACTTGCATAGATGATATGAAAACGTGACTCGCAAACACGACGTCGATGCTTGTGATAACAAACACCTTGACGTCTAGTTTTGATCGCAGTGTTAGCCCAGAAAGAAAGAAAACAGAAAATGGAAAGAATCCAGATGACATTTGCACGGAAATAATTTGCATTGCACTGATCGTTTTGATATTTCCATTTCAGGATTCTTTGAAGACGAACGAGATTACATGAATTCATATGTTTTCATTTTTTGTTCACACTGACGATGAAAATATTTCTGGACATTAAAAATATAAAAAAAAACAACATTTTTTCATCTTTCAGCAGCGTTTTAACGAATCATGCGTTGAGTAAGTAATCAAATGTACGCAATGCAGGACATGATAACTCTGAAAATGAAAGCAATTTTCTTTCAATAATTCAAATATATTATTCGTAAATTCATAGTTATGTACTTATCATAGCGCAAGAGATAGTACAATTACAAAGATGTATTTGTAAACTGTTAAATTCTTCTTGTGGATCCTGTTTCAATGTAGGTGATACATAAAATGCAATTTCGTATAACCTAATTAATCATAGTAGATTTAATGAAAAATGCAATTTGAATAGATAAAATAAAGTGTTCTTTTAAAAAATGCATTCAGATTTCGAAGTTTGCGGAGACATTTACCGAATTCGACAAGATATAATTAGTAGTAGAGATTTAGAAGGCTATCACAATGCGAGGAATGAGAAATAGTCAGTGTTGATGAAAGAAGCCGAAAGCACGTGGCGTTTTACAAATCAGTAAGTGCATACATATATGTAAATATATACATATATTTATTCAATTGTATTAAGTATAAATACCTTACTAGTTATATTGGTAATATAGTGTTGTATTTATAATATATTGATATGGTAATAACAGTTCTATTTACAAAATGCGGAATCACAAAAATTAGTGCTATTGTTAATGCACCTTTATAAATGGTTTGTAAAAAAATTATAATTTTCATTTAGAAAATACATCGGATGTTGATGAAAAATACTTGCCATCAGATGTAGAAGTTAACAAAGTCGGTGATAGATAGATACTCAGCCAATACAAAAATGTAAAATTAACGAACTTGCTTTATTTCTTCCACACTAGCTTATAACTGTCTGTAAGTATCCGTGTTCATTTTTTAAATAAATATTTAAATTAAATTAGTTTAAGTGATACAACATAAACATAAACAGATTCTTGAACATATGGAAATCCAAAAAACATATAAGAGACACAGATATCTAACAGTAAATATACATAATATATTAACTGATTTATAGGCTAATAAAAATAAGGAATTTCAATGACTATCATTAAATCGTTCCATTTTATTATGCTTACAGTATTCTATATTGCATTATATATTTACACAAGAGAACACTTTTGATAAAACGGTGTTAACTCGACTATTATATGAGCAACATAGACTAGAATCTGAGATAGCCAAGTATATTTGCTAATTCACTCAGGTTTTTCTCATCGGTTCTATTTATATAAAACATTTTCGCCATTGGATCTTTTTTATTCGCTAAACATTACCCAGCTTTCTTATGTAAGTAAAGTGTCCGTTATTAAAGGACAAAAATAAAATACTTTCGTAAAAATTATAACGAACTTTGTATAATACAAAACAAAATATCAAGAAGCGGTAAACTGTAATAATCAGAATGGAAAAATATAAAGAGTATTAAAGTTACCATTATGAAATTAGAAAACTTTACTAGATTTCTTACGGACTTTACCTGAAATATGTTAATGCATTTGTATTGTACAAAATTTTGTGGGACGAATACATATCTATATTTTTTATTTAAACAAAAGAACGGCGTTTGATACAGCAGTTTAAACAGGTTATATATATATATATATATATATATATATATATATATATATATATATATATATATATATATATATATATATATTTGTGTCTGTATATGTGTATTGGGGTGGAGAGGGCTCCCGTAAGTCGTGGTGAAGGCAACCTTTCTAGGAGAAGCAAATCTCTGATTTAAAAAACCATAAAGCGGAAGACCATTACCCGAATTAAGCTGGTCTGCAGTTTAATTTGTTGCTGGCTATCTTGCTCTTGCTTGTTGCTGGATCTCAATATTTTGAACCGAGAGAGAGACTTAGCTGTCGTACAAAGCTAAGACTCTGTAACATCATCTTTGTATAGATACTCCCTCATGTATTTGGGCTCATGGATTTTAAATGTCTGAGGGAGTGGCACTCGTCTGACAAGACGTTGCAATCATCATATATATATATATATATATATATATATATATATATATATATATATATACACCAGACTACCCGTGACCCGTTGGTCAGTATCTTATATAAGCTATAAAATTCATATATGAGCGTAACACTTGTGGCATAACAGAAATATTTCTATGAAAGTATATTTAAATGAAAAAATATATATAGATAGATTTCTATGAGTTGTTCTGTTTACTAGAATTGATTATTTTTGAAAAAAAAATTACAGTTACTGAATTATAAGTGGTTGGCCATGCTTAAAGGTAAATATGCACTGGACAGAAACCATAATACTTATTATAGATAAATTCAAATTTTGATATATCTGTTTATTTGTTGTTTTTTTTATATCGTTATTTATTGTAAACCACACTCTTCCCATGTTAAATAATGATTCTGAAATAATAACGTAAATATTCAAATCAGCATCGCAAATGTTCTTTTGTTTTTGGTTTTTCGCGTTTAAATTATCCAAATAAGCAATTGTTAACACTGTCTGTTTTTTTACACCGTTGATTTCTGTATTGAGTTTCAGTTATTTTAACCCCCACTCCTCCCATGTTAAATGACAATTTCGAAATAATAACGTTATTACTTCAGTGCGCAGGTTCATTTGTTTATGTTTAATGTTTATGCGCGCATGCGCAACCGGGTGTCTTAACCTGGAAAGTGGGTTACATACACCGTTACAATAGCATTTGAGTTTTTAATTATATGTATATATATACATATATATATATATATATATATATACATACATATATATATATGTGTGTGTGTATGTGGTGATGTGGGTGTGGGTGTGTGTATATTAACATTTTAATCATATTGAGGTGTTTAAGTGTGTTCCTTTGATAAATGTGTTTTAAAATAGCCGTTTTTCTATTTTTTCGTTGTCTTACATATCTACAAATAAAAATCGTCGCTCAAAGAATAGGGACCCGAACGACTCTGCGTATATCTCTCCTGCATTACACATCATGTTAAATGGTCTTAATGCCATACATAACTACATATTTAGATTTTAATAAATAATAAAGCCGGTGTTTTTATAGTCCAAAGCCAGATTTTACACCACTTCAAGTATATATATATATATATATATATATATATATATATATATATATATATATATATATATATATATATATATATATAATCATCTTCATTTCATACTAGGGATTCTAAACCGTCAACAGGAAGAGGGAAGTTTACCATGCTCCTCTTTATGCTATCAAGAAAACGCTTTTTGGACTTTTGCTGGGCTGTTTTGCCAGGAAAGAGGACCGCCATGAAAAAATAAAAAAAAAACTAGGAACTGAGAGCACCTACCGATCAAGCCGGGCAAGATGGCCGCTTTAAACGTTTGTTTTTTTTAATCAAAAACGAAAGCAATAATGGTTGTTTTGACCGTTAAGACTCACTTATCATGGACAAAACTCCCCCAACTAAAACTAAGAATGTGTATAAGTTTGGGCTTATGAAACCTCCCGAATGTTTCGACATGAGGCCAATACATGGCCCATTTCTCATAAACATGGTGTATGAATCACAATATATCTGTTTGAAATACTGACATTAAAGCTGTATGAGTGTGATCACCATCAGACTAACCTCTATATTGTAACCTTCCAATTACGTCTGCTTTCTTTTATTTTTATTTTTTATTTTCACCCTAATCAATGCACATTGACACTTTTCTGTAACTGGCTACTGTCAGGGACATAAGCTACATGGGTACTATGTAGGTAGTTGGGCAGCAAGATGTCGGTTCCCGTTACACTTGAACTTCTTCATGTCAGTACAGTTGGGGCACCAAGGACCCGGAAGGGAATTCCAAAGTCAAGCGGTTCTGGGAAAGAAACAACTAGGGTAGAAGGTTCTCTTACATCTAAGGATCTCTAGTGTTTCTGCAATTTCTTTAGATATGTGTTTATTTGTTTTCCTGCCGTGCCTGCCATAGAGTTTGGTGTCATCAGCATATATACCAATCTAACAGCCAATTTTGTATGGAGGTCATATTAGTAATAATATATATATATATATATATATATATATATATATATATATATATATATACGATGTTAATGCCAAAAGTATTGACATTTTCGATGAACAAAGTGTTACCAAGCTCTACAGTGTATTTTATTACAAAATCAAAACTATTTTGATTGAACTTTTAAAATTGATACAGTGTCGCTTGTGCATGTGTGCCTCGGCAAGGTTTTAGACTCACTTTTTTACCTTAAATAATGTACTAACTGCGCTGATATCAACTGCTTATGCTTTCTAACGCTTAAACAAGAGTAAGTTAAATTTTTAGGACCATGTTTGAACTCGGAAACACATCCCTGCTTCTAACGAAGCTGTATCACAGCAGTTGTTTACGTAGAGTCTGAAACCGTCAAGACACATCAGTAAATTAGTTCAGTTATCATAAATATACCATTTGCAAAACTCCCTGATCACATCAGGCGAAATAAAAAATAGAAGTGGATTATTTTCTGAACCACCTTCATATATATATATATATATATATATATATATATATATATATATATATATATATATATATATATATATACTCTGTGTAAGAACAGCTAACAATGAAATATAAGTACATGTAATTCATCAGATTGTTATGACTAAAAAAATATCAATAACATATTGATTGTTTTTAGTTCAACGCTCAATGTAATTCGACCTTGAAGATATTTAACGTTCAAATGTGCAGGTGTTGTTGTGCTTCTACGTAAATGTGATAATAATGTAAATTGAAGGACACATCTGCTCGTTCGTCTTTAATTCTAATCCGTTGTAAACCTGGACACGCATTTACGTCCATGCCGGATTTGAAAAGGTGAATTGGAAACAGGGCGTCGATTGCTACGATTGAAAACACCTCTTGACATCAAATGTGTTGCTTGATCTCACCGAAAACTAAAAAGAAAGAAAAGATAAAATAGAAATATTTGTAGCTGACATTTGCACGGAAATGATTTGCTTTGCATTGATTTTTTTTTCATTGAGATTTCCATTCGAGAGTTGGTGAAAATGAAAGCTTTGTTCTTTCGAGATGAACATTTTTCACCTATTGATGCGCTATGATTATGTGTTGAGGTTGAAGAAACTAGAGCGGATATTCTTAAGATCCGGGAATTCAATAGACGGGATCAAATATGACCATAACGTCCTAAACATAAGCGTGACTAAAAGAAAATATAAAATGTTAATTCTACATTTTTCAAAATATTGTTAATAATTAGTATTTTGCACAATGTTCATTTTATACTTTGGATTATAGAAAAATAAGTCAAGCATTCTTAAGATTGTGGTAATAAGTCTATTTTGAGAGGAGTAGAATTACCGAGTATTAGATATATTAGCATATGATTAATAGGAGTATAACAGGTTCCTGGCACCATCCTCTATAATATAAATCTCATTGCTCTGTTTAGATTAAAGTGTGTCTGAATTTTGTATGCTTGCCTAAAACTTTCAACAGCGGCAACGGATTTTGACGACATCGGTAGCGTTTTCATACTCGACCCTTCGGACGACAAAAATCGAAAAATTGTCAAATGCATTAATTTCTACAACCTCAACTGGGCACATGTCTTCAAGGAATATTCGCCCTTTTCTCCGATATGTTCGAAAGTCATCCAACCTTTCTAAATTGAATTTTTTATCCAATGGGTCATGAATGTTTGTTTAAAATATATGAAAAAAAAGTTGCATTTTATGTTCACGTTCTATTTAAAAAATACATCATCAACATGGAAAATTGTTTTTTACTATGCTGTACTTTCAACTAACAATTTCATTTAAAAAATATATGTTAGAATTTGAATTTAACTTTAAGTATCATGGTATCTGTTCAGTGCATATTAACATATGAACATGCTGAACCAAATAATTCAATGGCTGGATTTGTTTTCAAAAATTAATAATTATAAACAGAACAACTCATAGAAATATATCTATATTCTTTCATCATTTAAATATACTTTCATAGAAATGTTTCTTTTGTGTCACAAAAAAACACAACTATTTTCTTTACTTCACAAGTGTCACGCTCATACATAAATTCCATAGATAATATAATATACTGACCTAACGCGTCACGGGTAGTCTAGTTTAATATTATTTCAGGAGGCGGTCATATATCACATACACAGCCGCCACTAATATATTAGAAAAATATTTAAGTATTGTAGCTCATTTAAACGTACCAGTTATGAATATTATATTTTAATTTTAAATCGGTATTTGTTATCGTAAATTAAATTATAGCACCTCGTTTCACGATACGCGATTATTTTGTTGTTGTTTTTTTGCTTGTGACGTGACTATGGTAAATACATGCCAACAAAAATGTGAACGTTCATGAGAGTATATGTTTTAAAAATGTTTGTAAAAGCATATATGAAAACATAATCATTTTTTGAGGGTTTATGAAATATTATATACAAGCAGGAACCTTTACCGCGCGATGCACGGCGAAAGCCTGCCCCCTCACAAAACATAAAGAACGGTTTTTATTGATGGCCAGCGAACTCCTTAAAGAATTGCAAACTATGTCGGGCGTGACCTAAATGAAATAATGCAGCTTTCACTAGTGATGTGTTGAAGCGATAGCATGCATGAACTATTTGAATTTAAAAGAAGAAACAATTATGGAAATTCGTACATCAGAATGGATTATATAAAAATATGGACAATTGTATAGAAGAATCATAATGGGCAGTAAAAACAGAAGTGTTAGAGGTTAAGGAGTCTGACTCAATATAGACTGTTTAAAGTGATGGAAACTAATGGCAGCAGTCCTAGCTATTTCTTTCTCTTCTTCTCAACCCTTTTACTAGTAGTATTAAAGTAAATTCTGGTTTCATGTCGTATGATTTAACGTGTAAAACAAAACAATAACGACATTTTTCACTTGTAAAATATAGGCTATTTGGATTAAAACTAGACCCTAATTTTGAAACACGTGTGGAATCTGTCGATTCTTGTGTGGAAACCAAACTTAGTAAATATATGAACAGTTTGACAAACTATATAAGCAATCAACAAAATAAACATAGTATTTAAAAGAGATATACAATAAATAAACAACTCTAAAATAAATTGCTAACTAAAACTTGGGTATTGTTATATATTTTATATTAAAAAGATGGAAAAAACAAATAAACAAAATAACATTTAAACAGATTTTAAATGGGAATAATATATACAGCGAGATATGAGGGAACGAGAGAGAAAATCAACAATTGTTTGTTTTTTTTGTCTTTGAAGCGAGAGTAAGTAAGAAAAAGAGTGATAGTTGGAAAGAAAATATACAGCGAGAGCACCCAGTAGAGCGCGCAGGTTTAATTAAATACATATACATATATATATATATATATATATATATATATATATATATATATATATATAGATATATATATAAGTTAATTACCTACGAACAACTAGCAGTGTTAGTATAAACATAATTAATTATTGTAACAAATGTACACGCCAGGAAAAATGTAAATCTTTTAAGGGTAAATATGCATTGATTTAACATACAAATGACATTATTCCGGAATACAGGAATGGGCAGAAGACATCTTAGAATAAGTAGTTACTCAGGGGAAACATTGTTATTTTCTGTCAGGGAAAAAAGGAAATATTATGTTTTGTCCATGATTTTACGATTGAGTTACGAAAGGTGCAACATTATATCTCTTATAAGTGCAGAAGGATGATTACTGAGAGCAGTAAGAGGAGTTATAAATGTATAGGGGAAAATACGAACAATTACCTCTAAAGATGGTAACCGTGGTAATGATGTGCTACTAGGATGGAATGTAGAATTTTATTTTGACGGCCGTATTTGTCCTAAATGGCGTTTTAGATTTCCATAAGATTGTGGACAATATTATAGACATAATAAATTAGTGACTGTCATCTAATGTTCTTAACCTACGGTACTTTTCTCCAGAAGGGAATTTCTGCAATTAAAATGTTATATAGGTGGTAACACTGTAAACTGCTAGATAGTTATAATTGTATAATTTGGCTGCAATAGTATTTCATCATATGGTCTATACTACAAATAGTCATGGAGTGTGGATATCTATTCTAACGGGATAAAATAACAATAAAATTAGCATAGAACCCTAGAATCTAATACACACACACACACACACACACACACACACACACACATATATATATATATATATATATATATATATATATATATATATATATATATATATGGGGGGTGTCTGTGTATGTGTGTGCAATGGTGGGTGCATTGCCTTGAACTATAGGAATAATCCCTTTTTAACGGGCCAATACTCAAACGTACAAATCTGAACGTTCGTAATGTAACATCGCATTAGCCAAAGCCGCAAATGTTTTCTTTTAGTATACCTGAATGGAAAAATAAAAAAAAAACAAATAACTCGCCAAATAGAAAAAAAAGCACGGGTCGGGAAAGAAACCAACAAGACTTTTTTCGTGTTGCTCAAAGAGACATGCACAAAAATAAAATGTAGACCGAATAATGCATTATATATATATATATATATATATATATATATATATATATGTATATATATATGTGTGTGTGTGTGTGTGTGTGTGTACGTGTGTTTTAACAAAGAATGGAACACGTACATCAAGTCTGTTGCCAAGGTCGCTGGGAAGATGGTGGGATCCTTCTACTGCTCCAGAAGATATCTCACTACTGATGCAATTCTCTATCTATATAAAAGCCAAGTACGTCCAAGGGTGGAATACTGTTGCCATATCTGGGCAGGAGCTGCTAAAAACAGCCTATCCTGCCTTGACAGAATACAAAATAGATTTCGTGGCTTAGTGGGGGATGCCCTTTTCCCTACCCTGCAACCTCTCTCGCACAGAAGAGACGTTGCGAGCCTATCCTTGTTTTATCGTTATTTCCATGGCAGGTGCTCGTCTGAACTCCAATTTCTGGTCCCCCCTCGCCAATCTTTCACGAAAGACATCCGTCTAGCCGAATCTACTATGAAAAATTTCCCCCACTCTATATCTGTGTCTAAATCAAAACGTGGATTCCATGAACAAAGCTTATTTCTTAGACTTGCACGCCTGTAGAACTCTGTTCCGTCTGCCTGTTTCCCACCTGACTACAACTTGGATGTCTTAAAATCCAATTTTAACAAATTCCTAATGAACCGCCCCCTTAAGTAAACACTTCATCAAATCTCCACACTACCGTAATGTACTTGCAATAACCCCTATCCCTGAGTGGCTTCCGGGGCTTGATAAGTGGTGATCGCTGTGTAAAAAAAAGAGAAATATACAGAAAATCACATTAATTTATAATGCGTCAAGAGTTGTTTTTAAAATTAAAAACAAACATCATACATTTCAGATTCATTCAAAACAACTCAAACGAAACTACGGACGCAGGATTATGAATAACTATAAAATAATATTACATGAAATCAATCATATTTTAGGCCTTACAGAACTAAAATAAATCTATTGTATAGATTGTTTTGCAAAAATAAAACATGCGCATCCAAGCTTATCTTCAACTATTATTTTGTTAGTTATTCTTTCAATAGATCGTAATACACGAATAAAAAAAATCATAGAAACGGAAAGTGTAATATTTCGAGGCTGAAGTTAATTTTGCTTTGTCCATTGCTGAAACCTTCTTTTGAGGTTTACGAAAGCGTTACACATCGGTGGATTTTGCATATTCTATACGCTTTCTCTGCGAGCAAATTATTAAGTTTTATACTTCAATTGGCAAATGTTCACCCATAGGACAAAATGAATACGGTAAAAGTATAGACAAATGTAAAAATACAATCCCTTTAAAAAGAGTTGACGTTAAACCTAAGTGCCATACACACACACACAATATATATATATATATATATATATATATATATATATATATATATATATATATATATATATATATATATATATATATAAAGCTGAACATTGACTATCATAGAAAATTGATCATATACAATGATAGAAGATGTATCGAGACACACGAATGGGTATGTTTGGTCTTGCATAATAATAATTCATTAAAATGTTGGGGTCTGCATACGCGCCCTGTCCACAAAGTATGGATATAAAAAGATTTAAAAATAAAAAAAAAAGTTTACAAGTGTGTTTTATAAAGATGTACATAATAATACTTTGATAAGCATGTTTTAACTTAAATATAGGTAGTATAATAACTTTGTGCGTCTTCGTTCGGTCCTGGCCTTTATAGAATGGAAATAGACAAAAACTGTAATAAAGACTTTTCATATCTATCTGCGTAAGAATACTTTGATAATTATGTTTAAGTTTGAAGAAATATGGCGTAATATAATTATGGGGTGTTCGTTCCCGCCTAGCCTCCATAGAGTGGAACTACGTCACAAAGTTTAACAAGTTTTTTTTTTTTAATATAGATCCGCAGAATATTGTGATAAGTGTCTTAGTGTAAACAGTATGGTATAATAAATCACGAGGTTTATCTATTTTACTTTTACTTACATCATATTTTGCTTTGGTTTTGATACCTCCAACATTGATGCTATATCATTGCCACCCTACCTCTTCATAACGTATCATACTTTCATAAATCTAAGTCCATTTTCTGCAGGATGTTATTGAATCTCGTCAACGACGGGTACCTTTGCTAGTATATATATATATATATATATATATATATATATATATATATATATATATATATGAAATAAAATGGAGGTGGAAGGACCTGGATACTCAACGTTTCGCCCGATCTATGCGGGCTTCTTCAAGAGGGATGGTCATTGAAGAAGCCCGCATAGATCGGGCGAAACGTTGAGTATCCAGGTCCTTCCACCTCCATTTTATTTCATATCGTCGGATTTAATCCAGCTCAACAATCATATATATATATATATATATATATGTGAGAGAGAGAGAGAGAGAAATGCGCATATACACACAGGAAACACGTATATATATGTACATATATGTATACATATATATATATACATATTTATATTGATATTCATATATATATATATATATATAAATATTGATATGGAAAAATTTACATATAACCACAGGAAACAAGTACACACGCACACACACATATAACTGTAAGTTTATGCATATGCATATATATATATGTGTGTGTGTGTATGTATATGTATATATATATATATATGCCTATGTATATTTATATATATTTACTCATATACGTATATACACACATATATATTTATATATATATATATATATATATATATCTCTCTCTCTCTCTCTCTCTCTCTATATATATATATATATATATATATATATATATATATATATATATATATATATATATATATATATATATATATATGATGAGGAGGGGTTCAAAAATTTTTTCTGATTCCAGAACAATTTCCGATTATTTTCTTAATTTCCCATTTAAAACGATTCCTGATTTTGATTCCGATTATTTTCAAATTTATAAATATATAACAATAAATTTGTTGGATGTGTTTTATAAATTTTCTAATTATTGCACCACCTTCCAGGTAATTTTCGCGTGTATTTTTTCAAATGAATTGATTAAATATTGGAAGACAAGAAAATATTTCTATTGATTTTAGGACACAGCCAGATTGCATCAGTTCGTCATAGATGTACATCATGTGTTTTGAAAAATAGTTGACGATTTGTAAACAAAATGAGGAAGCGATGTAAAAGCAAAATAATTATAACGTACCCTTCTATCATTAAGATCGAAATTCTAAATCACAAGCACTACATCAAACGGACAATGTTGACCAACGCGACGTAAAAAAGAAAAGGCGGCGGGAGGGGACTGGTTAATGTGAAAGTATGTGTAGATGGCAGCAAAAATTAACTAGAAATATACTTAACGCAAAACACTGAAAGAACTATCATAGCAGCGAGAGACACGGAAAAATCAATAAAACAGAAAACAGAGAGACAAGGGAAAAGACAAGAAAAGAAAAGTGGGAAGAAAACAACGACACGGAAAATTGATAAGGATGAAAAAATTAAAAAAAAACAATGATAACACTTGGATCTGAATACGAAAACGACACATAAAACGAGAAACTGAATCTCGAATTACAGTAACACAATACAACTTGATAAGAACCAATCACATCGAAGCAATAATCGACAACCACAATTAACCAGCAGCTATCGACTCTGTGGACAAATATACGAGACGGTAAGCCATATAATAAATGAATGCAGTAACTGGTCCAAAATTAAATACACAAACAGACACGATCAATTACTGGGAATTATGCAAACAACTGGATCTTGAACGTATAGAGAAGTGGTACAAACATAAGTCGGTATCAGTACTTGAAAACGAGATTCACAAAGTCCTATTGAACTTGGACATACAAACTGATGACCCCATACAAGAAAGAAAACTCCTGTCAAATCATAGACTTTGTTGTTCCAGCTGACCACAGTGCTAATATCAAAGAAAACGAGAAACGGAGCAAATGCAAAGAGATCGCCAGATACCTGAAAGGGATATGGAAGATAAAGAACATCAAAATTATACCTTATAATAGTAGTAGCACTAGAAACAACCCCCCAAAACATTAAAAAAAAGAATGAGAGAAATTGGAATTAAAGGAAAGACTTGAAACGTACAACACACAACAATCATGAAAACAGCTGAAATCTTAAGAAAAAAAAAAGATTGAAGGTGGAATCTTAAAGAGATGAACATTAATGCGGACTAGAAAAAGTTGTGCAAACGCAAAACATGAAACAGTACATGAAACCAAGGACACTGAAACCGCATATATATATATATATATATATATATATATTTATATATATATATATATATAAGTTATCTAACCCAACCCTAGCCCTATAGCTAAATCACTGCACCCCAGAAGAGCGAGACCAAATAATCAAGTAGAAACAACGAGGCAGAAAGAACAGATGAAATGACCAGACATCAGCCAAATAAGTGCGAAGAGAACTGAAACCTGGGGAAGTCTTATTGCCACTCAAATACCAGCAAGACCAATAGCTGCTATAAACTATGGGCCAAAAAGAACAGAAACCTCAAGTTTGAGGTCACAATCGGGACCCGGATAGTGCCCAAGTAACAGACCTTGTAGGACTTTCTATACTAAATGAACTATACAGGGTGAACAGAAAGTCCTTGGACCATGTTTAGATTTAAAATTAAATATTGTTAAAATAACTTGTTCTCTTTTCGAATGAAGTAAGTATTAAGTCTAACTATTGATCTAATTATTTTCAACAAAAATATTAAAATAATTTTGTTTAAACTTTCGAAAAATGAGCAAACGAGAGGCCATAATTCAACTTCATTGCGCGGGAAGGACAGAGATTATTAAGCTCTTGAAAGTGGCTAAATCCACCGTGTACCATGTTGTGAACAGATTTAAGGAACTTGGTACATCTAAAGACCGTCCTAGGAGTGGAAGACCTCGCACTGCTCGAACAAAGAAGGTGATTAAAGCTGTCCGAGAGAGGGTAAGGAGGAACCCGAAGAGATCTGCAAGACACATGGCTACAGACATGAATGTGAGCGTGGCCTCAATGAGAACCACCTAAAAACGATCTCCAGTTGTCCCCCTACAAGATGATAAAGAGACAGAACCTCACACCTGCCCAAAAGCACAAGAGACTTGAAAGAGCAAAGCTTTTTTCTTGGAGAACTGAAGGCTGGCACGATAGAGCGAGAGATCGTTTTTTCTGATGAAAAACTCTTCACAATTGAAGCGACTGTTAATAATCAGAACGACAGAGTTTATGCAAAATCTTCAGCAAGAGAATAGTTTTCCGCCGACAATGCCGTCTTCCCTCATGGTGTGGGCTGCAGTCTCCAAATCTTGGAAGTCACCTCTGATTTTCGTGGAGCAGGGGGTTAAGATCAACACAGATCGCTACATTAACGATATTTCGGTTCCAGCATTTGAAGAGATGAAGAAACACTTCAAAGCTAAGCCTTTCACCTTCCAACAAGATGGAGCACCATGCCACACCTCCAGAAAAACCCAGGCTTGGTGCCAACGTCATTTTCCAAGATTCTGAAGTAAGGACATCTAGCCTCCTGCATCGCCTGATTTGAATCCCATGGATATTTCGGTGTGGCCTTTGTTGGAGGCAAAGGTCTGTTTTGTTGCTCATCCAAGTGTTGATGATTTGAAGACATCTCTTCTGAGTGAATGGGCTAAAATACCTCAGGAAACGCTGCGTACCTCGGTTGATAACTTCAGACAGAGAACTGAACGTCTAATCGAAGGAAGGGACATCACATTGAAAATAAATAATTTGAATTTGTTCTTGGTTTCCTAACTTATAATTTTCATTTATGTTTAATTTATATTTTTTTGTAATTTTCTATTAATAAACCACTTTTGAATTGGTCCAAGGACTTTCTGTTCACCCTGTATAAAAAGATTCCATTATTAAGAGGATGACTAAACCGGGATGATGCATTATTCTACTTCAACTCAACGAATAGGTTATTTAAAAAAAATTAAACAATTCTTCGGTAACATAAACCTAGATATACCAATAGACCCAAACCACAAATATATATATATATATATATATATATATATATATATATATATATATATATATATATATATATATATATATATATATATATACCTATTTATCTAACTGGCGAAGTAAACAAGTTATGTAAACTATGTTTGAGAAGCTTATCAAAACATGCCAGCCCTTGTCAAACTGTGAAGTTGTCATGTTTGCGCCAGAAGGTGTGAACTGCTGACCGGCAGGACGTGTCAATAGTCACGGTTTCCGGTTTGCTGGATATAGTGTTGGATTTGATTCCAGACGTAAAACAACGAGGATTGGTTAAGGATCCTTCCTCGCTGAAAGCGGGATAATGTGTCCTGAAATGAAGAAGAGAAATACCCAGATGCTAGAATATTAACTTTCCATTTTTATGCGAAAGACACCTAGAAAGTGCAATAAAATATGTATATAAAATCACTCATCGTTATTGATCGTTCGAAACCTCTTCGTTTAACATTTTCCAACTCCACCCAAGGACAGAGCAATTTTCAGATAGACGAAACATCCAGAGAACCACATATGCAGTTGAAAAGGCATATCATAAATACATATCAGACACAAATCAACGCATAAAGACTAAGACTCGTTACGGGCCGTAAAATAGACTGTTACACATATATGTAAATAAGAGAGCATACGGTATAATTAGTATAGAACCTTACAATTTAGTGACGTATATAAACACCTTAGTATATACACAAGCACATATAGTAAAATATATAACATTTGCCATTTTTGATACGCGGACTATACAATATTTATCAGGGAGTACGTGTGAAACTCAAAGAAAAAACTTGACGGAATGAAAAGCAATGACTTTAGTATTAAGAGTGGAAGATGAGTTTCAAATATTAATTTCATGTAAAGTAAGCAGTAATTCTTTTTTTTACCACCTCATTTTGGTTTTCCTAAGAGTAAGGAAGTGCGCCAAATTTCTTTTCTGTCATTAAAACAAACTCCTACAGAAATCAACACCTTTTTTTAATTTCTAGTAAATAAACATTAACTAACATATGAAAAACACCATATATTATTTTTTAAATTACATAATGGACCTAAAGGAGATATTTAGCTTCTAAAATAAAACTAAATTTTTGGATAAATCTCTCTGTTGTGTACCGGGAGAACATTTTTCTAATAAAAATAAATAAAGTTTTTTTTTCAAGAACATGTATAGACTTATCTGTTATAAACATTAAATGACGTAAGAAAAACACGTTTAATATTTTTAAAAGTCAACTTATATTTTAATACACCTGAAAAAGAAAAAAAAAGATTCATCATTTTTAAGCGATTACCATTAAACAGCTTGGAAAAATTTAGTAGTAAAATTACGATTAAACACCAAACTATACTTTTCTTATATAAATATAAGGCAATGTTATAACAACTTGTTGAGTAAAATATCGTTAAGTACCTGTAACCAACTTTATTTATTTTAAATATTTAAAAGGTTTGTGTCTCAAATCAAATTTTAATATAAATATATGATTGTTAAAGGTCATGCATTACGATGCCCTTTTTGCAACTACTTACCCTAATCTTGGTGGCAATGGCAAAAAATAAATCAATTACATATGATTTTATAATTTTGCTGACATAGAATTCGTGGTAAAAAAAAACTACTTAACTGCTAAAAAGTTTGAATGTACAGGAAACGGGATCATTTTACATTATGATAAAAGCACAAATTAACCCCTATTCTACATTCTAAAATTATATTTCAGTGTGTTCACACCAAATCGATAAAAAAATTTAGAATTACATACAATTCAGAGTATTTTAGAGGTTAATTGATTTTTTTATAATGTTTGATCTTTATATAACTTATCACATGGTGTTGGTAAACTTGTAATTTTTTCATCTTTATTGTTCATCCGTGCGAAAACCAAGAGCAAATATTAGGAATATGAAATATTTACGAGGATGTGATGATTAGATAACCGAAGGTACAAAACATTTCTAACCAAGATTTCACGAAATAATTATAACTAAAATATTGCAATAAATGACACTGATACTGGTGAAAATTGCTTTAATGTTTCTTATAAAAAAATGAAACATTAGAATGTTTTGTCGTCGGAAATCTTCAGAAATTAGTAGAACACATTGATTGAGTAATCGGAGCTATTATACATTTGCATAAATAACTGCTGCAAATAATTCAGATTAGCTTATAGTTTCAGAGAATAATCTCCTGAAAAGTTTTCAGTATAAGATAGATATCGTCACTAAACTAAAGCACATTTCGATATACAAGAATATATAATACCGGTTTCCGAACTTAAAACCATGGAAGAATTTATAATAAGGTTCTAGCAACAATAGAAAAGTAGGGTCATTGGAAGAAAACATAATGTAGAGTCGATTGTGTTTGTATACTACAGAGTTAAGTGAATATTTAGAAGACATAAATTGCCACTACACAACAGCTCGAGAATTCATGGCAGAATTAAATGCTCAACGATACTTATTTGATTAAATACTTTAAAGGTATTTTTTGCGGATGAAATTAGAAGAAAAGTTTGCCTAAGTATTATCCACTAATCAACCCGACTAATTTTAAAATGAAAAAGACTGACATTGGGAATAAATTTTGCTTAATTTTCAAATAAATGATTGATATTAAGTTCGCGTGGTCAGATTCGCAAAAACTTCTATGGATTACATTCTAATAAATAGCAAAAACCGGAAGAGCATGCAAAACATGTTATAAAAGCCTACAAAAACTAAAAACATAGTTTGAACTGAGTGTAGAAATATGTTTCTACAGAAATCAAAAAAAGTAGAACAATTAATGAGGCGATTAAAGGCATGCCAATACGATAAACATAGTGGCATTATATTTTGTCACCACAAGTGATATACACTGAATATCCATATATATAGTACCACATTATACTATTTACTAAATAAACCCTAAGGTTTAATAATACCGAAACCTGTCAAAAACTATCTAAAAATTGAGTTTATAGTGCATCTTTTCTCTTGAATGATCACACCCTAATAAACATATGCGTTGCAAGTTTACCATAGTATTTTTTACAAGATAATGGTAAACCAAAACAAACTCATCAAGTTTCAAGGATGCTAAACCCGATGTAAAATACCTACTTAAAAATTGAAGGATTAGCTATAATATATGCAGTTAGAAATATCACAAATACTTGCATTATATAGAATAACTATTGAAAACGGATAATCAACTAATGTTAGCAATATTCTTAAAAAATATTTTAAGGGCGAATTCCTCGCATCGTTTGAAGAGATGAGATGACGTGTTGTACAACTATTTTATAAAAATGAAAATTTCGATTTTAAAAAAGAGCACACATGACTACATCTAATCAAGATCAATATTAAATATAAATAACAACTACCAGCATTGCCAGTCCTTTGTTTATTCAAAAGGATTAACAAAAATACGTGCCATGTGTGCAGTTTAAAGGCGGGAACATATAAAACAAAATCAGATATGTACATTAATGAAACAAAGAAACAAATAAAATAGAAGGAAAAACACGCGGCCACTAATTTTCATTATCCAATGCAGTATTGAGTCGCTGATCTCGCGTTGTTACACCGACAGTGACCAATATAAGATTTTAAGAAGTGTATACACCCGACGCCCCGGAATTTATAGAATGACACGACTTATGCATCGATTCGTATCCTGGTCAGAAATGAATATGGTTATAGAAAATATGGTGTAAACGAGCAAAGGTTGCGCGTCTGTAGCAAAATGAATCGATAAAATATAAACCGATAACAAAAACATGTACCTTTAAAAATTCATGCTGACAAGAATATGTATCATGTAAATAAAATATTCGCTGGTTATGTACGTGAAGTTTTTATTAAATGGGCCACTTCGAAAATAAAAACTAAACTACAAGAATGAATACGTTTAATCTATCTAATAATCTACGCAAAAATAAGTATTTCCGAAATTATCATTAATGGAAAAAATGTGTATACCTGGCATAATTATGTAAATAATAAAAACACGAGGTATATTATAAACATCCAAATATGAAGATATGTTAACAAAATAAAACATACGTATGCCCAACACAAATGAGGCAATGTGAGATCTTTTATCCGCCAATTATATATTTGAAATGCCAAGGATTTTAACAATACGAAAAAATGTAGCAAAAAATTACAACATATCCCGAAAAGTAAAATAAAATATACGATGTCAAATAAACGGAAAACAAATGAAGTCGGAGGTTTTGTCGTGGCTCGTATCACATGCCGTCCTGTCTCCCCGATATATAAAATAAATTACTACGCAGAAAATACATGATAATGGATATTCTGTTGTCCTTGACTTGCAGGCTTACAAAATCCGATCTTTTATTTTGATAATAATAAATAACGTATTTAATAAGATAATTATTCTTGTCGTTCATTCGGGGCGGAATAACATTAACATGAAAAACTCTTATCCTTTTCATCTTTATTAATGTATTATTTTATTTTATTGCATTTGTTACATTAAATATTCTTATCTGCACATTATACTTATTATAATATTTTCTTATTTTTAAATTACAAATAAAAAAGGTATGTGGATATCATAGGAGTTTATTAATTCACACTTGTATTCAATATATTTTTCTTCAATTCATTATGATTTTTATTAAAAGTATTTTCATTTATAACTTTATACAAATCTTACAGATATTTAATAACTTGTAATTGAGTTATGTGTTCTTATTATCGATTTTTATTATTCTATTACTGAGAAATGTCTTAGATTTAATTGCAATATATATTCACGTTTATGTCTGGGATATTAAAAATCGATATCTTCCCCATTTTGTAACATAGGTCTAATAATTTTATTTACAAATATAATCTTATTCAAATGTATTTTACTTTGCAACTTGCTATCTATTCTGTGTGTTCTGATGAATTCGGTTTCGATATTATGAATATCATCTCAGAAATGATAGTACAAAATGTGTTGTTGTTTTTTTTTTATTCCGGGGATCGTATGCAAATATTCATTTTAAGTTTTACTTGAACTAAAAGACATATAGTCATAGCTATGGTGAATTCTCTACTTTGAGCATTTAGTATCTGTAAGCTTTTTGAACAGATACATATGTTTATATATAAGTAACTTTGTTTAAAAAGTTATACATATAAAATTGTATATTATATATATTTGTATATTTATATATATATATATATGTATGTCTATATATGTATATATATATATATATATATATATATATATATATTAATTTCAGACTTTTGATAAAAGTTCTATTATAGCATATTTATTATGGGTTTTACCTGGAACGGTTTAACATCCCAGCTCGACCTGGATAAAGACAAAAAGGATCCATGAATTAACATGGGAAGGGATACTATCTTCAAGTACTATCCTAAGCCGGGAATGGTTAAAGGACTTATACTAAGTAGATATTAATAAGTCCGTCTGACTTTTTTAATTTTTGTTATTTTAGTTTATTTATTTACTTTTTCAATGGATAGTAGATAATGCATGTAGTTGTGTTATCGGCAGCTCCAGTAACTCTCGCTTCTCCTTTTTTTGTCATTCAGTCCCCATTCCTAATGTGTGATATTTTCTGACAAAGGGTGAAGAAAAAGCTGTTTTCTAGGTCGGTAGTACTTTGTAAAGAGTAGCCTGAGATATCGAAAAATTTCTGTTTTTGTGTCTATCGTTTTGGGCATGTCACTAGTAAGGGTGGTGGAGGTAAGCGTTTCATCTGGGCTGGCGTAACCCGCCTGATAGTCAGGGACCCGATGCTTGGATTTACCACTAAGGAGGCTGTCCTATCAGCAGGTGCAAATTACCGGGGCTGGTGTATTGCCATTTGGTGAATGGATTGTGGGTCATACAGTAGTTTCTCTTAGAGTCTCACGATGCCATAATAGTGGGTAATTGTTACGGTTTTACCTTATCGTGTGCCATAAAAAAGTTATTGTCTTTTTCTCTCTTATTTTCCCTCTCTGTCCTGCTCCAACCAAGTCTACCGACCTGCTCCACAAACCCCAAAACCTCAATCATGACAAGTCTCCAAAAGAGAAACACGAATAAACGTTAATCCCATCACCAACATAGAGTAGACCCTAATTTACCTTATATGTGCTTTCGGGTTGCACTAGCTTACACCAAAGCATTTATATTTGTCCTCTATCGCCCCAACAACAGTGGAGTTACTATCTTTAAGAGCATATCTGAGAACTTACCAGATCCTGTCTGCACATCCTTCGGCTAACATTCACATTTGCGATGACTTCTATATCAATAATGTGGAATGGCTCACCCACTAAAATAACACCGATGGCGAGGGGAGGTTTTGTCATGCTTTTACCATTGCCTATGACCTCACTCAGATTGTTCACAAACCCATCCGTGTGCTCGATACACCCGGTCAATATGCGAGCCTTCAATACCTTTTCCTCACAACTTCACCAGAGTTGTGTTGATGTTCCGTTCTATCTCCTCTGAGATCCTCTGACCACTCTGTTGTATCAGTTAAGATAAAAATGAAATGTAATAAGTCTTCTGACGTACCTTTCCACCGTACTGTATATCGATACTCTATGGCTAACTGAGATATGTTCCGTACATTCATATCTGACCTACCTCTGCATTCCATGTATAAAATGGATGTGTTCTCTATAGTATCAGACCTGATCGAATGGTTAATTATAGGCATAGACCGACTCATACCATCTAAAAAATTCCAACAAAAACCTAACAGCGATCCATGGGTCTGTCTTGAATTCTTAGTGACATGCAATATGGTTTCCGCTCTGCAAGATCTACAGCGATGTGTAAACGGTTATATCACATAGGATTAGTGAATCTCTTGACAAAGGTTTCCTTTCCAGGGCAATTGCTCTTGACATATCAAAGGCCTTCGATAAGGTATGGCATAAGGGCCTACTTCACAAGATTTCCAGCTACGGTATTGCTGGAAATGTTTTCTCAATCATTAAATCATTTCTCTCCGATAGGTTCATAATAGTGGTTGATGGGCAGAAATCAGAGGCCTACGTTATTAATGCTGGAACCCCCCAGGGATCAATACTGGGCCCAACTCCCTTCCTGGGCAACATCAATGATCTCCCAAAAAACATACTCAAGTAATTCGATGACATCTCTGCTGATGACACAACCATCTATGGCAACACATCAAAGGACGAAAATGACCAAGTTCTCTCTAATTCTCACTACTCTGATCTTGAGCACGTGGTACAATGGGGGGAAGCGGTGGTTGGCCACTTTTAATGCATCCAAAACTAAGCTTCTATCTTTACATCACCAATGCTCTGATCCTCATCTGACATCAATTGAAATTGATGGCCCTAATCTTGGAGAGGCTCAATGTTTTGGCAAGCTTCTGGGGTTGACCTTTAATCCTGATCTGAAATGGAACGTGCACCAAATCTGTTGCCAGGGATGCTGGAGAAATGGTGGGATCCTTCTACCGCTCCAGAAGATATCTCACCACTGATGCAATTCTCTATCTGTATAAAAGCCAAGTACGTCCTAGGATGGAGTACTGCTGCCACATCTGGGCAGGAGCTGCTAAAAACAGTCTATCCTTCCTTGACAGTGTACAAAATAGATTTCGTGGTTTAGTGGGGAAAACCATTTTCTCTTCCCTACAACCTCTCTACGACAGAAGAGACGTTGCGAGCCTGTCTTTTTTATCGGTATTTCCATTGCAGGTGCTCGTCTGAGCTCTAATCCTTCGTCCCCCCTCGCCAATCTTTCGCCGGAAACACCCGTCTGGCTGAAACATCTGTCAATAATTTTCCCCAGTCTTTATCTGTGCCTAAATCCAAACGTAGATTCCATGAGCAAAGATTCTTTCTTAGAACTGCACACCAGTGGAACTCTCTGTCGCTTGCCTGTTCCACACCTGACTACAACTTGGACGTCTTCACGTCCAACATAAACAAAATCCTGACAAACCACCCCCTTAAGTAAGACACTCAAAACCCCCAATACTAATGATTTCTACAATGCTATCTCATTGATTACTGTACACGCAATAACCCTTACCCCTTAGTGGCCTTCGGGCCTAGATAAGTGGTGACTCCCATGTAAACAAAAAGAAAAAATATACTTTCAATAAGTGTAAATCTTAACTGAATTATATGAATAAATTTAAAAAAAATGCATTCATATATGTGTATTTATATACTTATATATATATATATATATATATTTATATATATTTATATATATACTTATATATATCCATATATCTATCTATGTATATATGTACATCTCTTCCGCTCTCTCTCCCCATGTTCTCTCTCTCTTTCTCTCTCTCTCTATATATATAAATATATATATATACATATATATATACATATATATATATAGAGAGAGAGAGTCGTCTCTCTCTCTCTCTCTCTCTCTCTCTCTCTATATATATATATATATATATATATATATATATATATATATACAGAGAGAGAGAGAGAGAGAGAGAGAGAGAGAGTCGTTTTATTTTTTGGATTACGGTATATTTATGTTAAGTTACATTATGTTTTCAGCTACCCGACCGTTTTTTATTTGCCTGCATGTAGCTTCCTCAGACTTTTACAGAAATGTTCGTTTTTATGAGATGATAGAGTGAAAGAGTGAACAGAGGAGGGGTGCGAGACGAGCGGGGGAAAAAGAGGAAGGGAAGAATGGGGAAAGGTGGGGGTGCTTGATATGTCGGTAATGTTTTAGTTTTGGAATTTAATGGAACTTGTGGGGGAGGGTCTGGGAAGTTTATTTCTGGTGTGGCTAAGGACATAGGGATATATCTAGGGGGAGGGGAATATGTGGGGTAGGAAGAGGGTTTTTTTTTTAATTTGAGTCTTAATGTTAAAGTGTGTGGCGTCTCGTTGGTGAGATGATTTCTCGATAAGTATGCGTTGACCTGTTGGGTATTGGGCCGGTGTATATGCCTCCTTGGGAGTAGGGGTGTCGATGTGTGTTTGTATCTGTGTATGAGCGCATCCATACTCGCGCACACATGCCCAATTTTAGCACCTTAATGAAAATTTGACGTAAGCGGGATTGAAGTTGGTGTCTATGCATGCATGCGCACATATGCGCATAGATTTGCACCCAGGCCGTTGATGTATGTGTACATGTGAACGTTATTTAAGTATAAATGTGTGTACGTGCGAATGCGTGTGCTCGCGTGCGTGGCAGCTAGCTAACCCACTCCAAACAATTAACAACAAATAAAAATTAAATAAATAAACCGAAACATAGACCCCGCCTCCGAACCTAAGCTTACACCCAACAGGTCAATACATACTTATCAAGAAATAATCTCATCAACGAGACGCCAAAAACTTAAACATTAAGACTCAAGTTTTAAAGTAACACCCACGTATTTTCCTTTCCCCTCCACGTATACCTATGCCCTTAGCCACAGCAGACATACACTTCCCAGACCCTCCCCCACAAGTTCTTTAAACTCCAAAAATAAAACATTACCGACATAGTAAGCACCCCCCACCTTTCCCCCTTCTTGCCTTGATCTTTTCCCCTGCTCTTCTCGCACCCCACCTCTGTTCACTGTTTTACTATTTCATCCCATAACAACGAACATTTCTGTAAAAGTCTGAGGAAGCTACAGACGGCTAAAAAAACGGTCGGGTACCTGAAACAATAATGTAACTTTACAGAAACATACGGTAATAAATAGTAAAACGCATATTTGCTCTACAACAGTATTGAGCACTTTCTTAAGTTTTTATTAATTATTATTTCCCCTCTCTCTCTCTCTCTCTCTCTCTCTATATATATATATATATATATATATATTTATATATATATATGTGTGTGTGGGTGTGGGTGTGGGTGTGTGTGTGTGTGTGTGTGTGAAATTTCTCTGTGTTACTAAAATTCTCTGTCAATTTTCAGGCTACTGACTCGAAAATTGAAATAATAGATATTGAGATTTGGGAAAACTTTTTAATCGGTTTTCGGCCCGAAATATGTATGCGAAGGGGGCAGAGTTCAACGAGTTGACCTTCGAAAACTCTACTACACGGCGACAATCTGATATCTAAAACTTGGAATTTTAGATGCATATTACGTGGACATAGATCAAGCGTTTTAATTTCTTTTGTACTAAAACCATAAATATTAAGGGGTCAAATTGTGAGTCCAAATTAAAAAAAAAGTGTTATCCTTGCGGTCTCCACCAAACTATGGATTATATTAAGGGGAACCTATATAGAAAATTACATTGAGTATAAAAATGGGCAATGGGACACCCCTATTAGTACTAGTCTAGTTACAGTATGGTAATATTTACAAGCAGATGTAATAACAATGCTAATATAGTGTTTACATGTAATAAAACGCATATTTTTAGAAAGTGGTTCTGAAATTGTACAAAGAACATAGGTGAAGGGTCCTTTCCTTATATTAACTAATATTTAGAGATAGCCATGTTTTGCAAAAAAATAAATAGAGCATAAACATTTGCCATATAATAATCTGATTACTAATATTCCAAACCAAAATGCTGAATTCTAGTCACTGTGTTTGCGCGCATATATAATATTTCGTTGAAAGAACCGTAAGAACGTCCGTAACATTATGAATATTTAACACAGAAAGTTAATTGCGAGAAGGAGTATTAAATCTTTAACCTCTCTCTCTATAATTAAAAATGATCACATCAAGCAGAATATTTCAAGCGTGAAAAAAAAAAACACAGACATTTTAATGAGTTGCTGATTAATTCGATATAAACACGCAGTTAGACAATAAAAACAATTATTATTATTTGTATTTAGCTATAAATTAAATAATAAATGAAATTAAGAGATACATTATATGATATGTTTATTCATATTGATTATTAGAAAATCGGTGTAAAAGACAGACAGATTTATGATGCGAATCTTGTCGTATTAAAATAATTTTACAGTATAATCACGTGACACATCGGAGTCTGTAGCATCGCGAATATTAAGCAACGTTTAGAATGTCTAGTACAGGATTGTTGACACTTTGGAAATTCCAGAAGCTCTAAGTGTTGTTTCAGCGGTTATCGGTATTGTTCCCAGTTTTGCTTAATCTACTCAGTACTAAACAACGTCGAATACGTCGAGGTGTGGTTGTAATTGCGCAGATTCTGCCACAAGAATTACCCGCGGGCAACCTTATAGGGTGTATCCATAGTTACTCAAGTCTGAAGTCGAATAAATAATAAATATTTTCTTTAATAAATAAATAATAAATATTTTCTTTAATTTGGAATATAGACTTAATAATATATAATAAATATGTAAATACCCTTTTATGATTTTAGACGAATAGCCTCTCTATGAGTTTTTAGGGAACTGTTTAATCTCTGAAAATCTACTATGACCAATTGTCTAAAATCAATCAATGTTTGTGAATTCTGCTACATATGTTTTTTTAAACAGCAAAGATTGTGCAGAGTAGTAATTTAATACCATATAAAATTTGAATATTTATTGAATGAGATTAAGACTTAAGGAAACTCGCAGGGTATAGTTATCTCGAAAAGTAGCATTAATATTAAACGTAAAATTGAAATGCTATAAAAAATCAAGTAATAAAACCGACAAACTCGTATAATAATAATAAATAAATAAATAAAATGGGGACGTGTATATAATATTTATTTTTAAACCGTTCACTTGTAAATAAACAAAATGAGCAAAGATCGAAACCAAAAGCTAAACGTCAAGTACTAAAACTATTCGAGCAGCGTGACACGATTTTAAAACTTTGCTTTAAAACTACATATTTTAAACATACGTAATCTTTAATCTGAACTAGTCACACATGCGCCTTTACGAAACAGTTGCAAACAGATAAAAATTCAATTTCGACCAATGAGCAGAATTTTTGTACTGAGGATAACGGATTAAAATATTCTCAAATGTCTTTTTATTCTATATGCCAAATTCAAAGTCCGAAGATGACACACACATTCTTACTTTTACAGATATTTAGATAATTGGCCTTAAACATAAGGCATTTTCACGGCTGGAAACAGTTCACTATGCATAATGGGAAAAATACATCACTGCCAGAATGTTAGTATTCACTATTACAAATCCAATCGCAGGATATCTGCATCAGCTTATATATATATATATATATATATATATATATATATATATATATATATATATATATATATATATATATATTGAGAAATGGTGAGTTTCTGCGAGTGATACTGAGGTGTAGCTATCTTAAATTTACAATAATTTATCTAATATGCAAGCATACATACGTAAATAATTACTGATTTCTCGAAAAAAGTTTACATGAAGATGTAAATTGATTAATAAAATATTTCCAAAGTTGCATTGATTCACCACTTTGTAATAAACGAAAAGTCATGTATCAACATATTTTTTTAAAATCATCTACGCATAAACATTCAGCTCTGCCTCTTATAGTTTTAAAAATAAGTGGGGAGGAAAATAATTTTCGGAAACAATGCAAAACGGAAATAAGAATTTGGAAATAAATGTAAAATAATTGCAGTCTTCAGTGTAAAAATGTTTATGTATTTTTCTCAGCAAGACGCTTTTTACGCTTAGCCTGGTCAGAGCCTAGGCGAGAATAAGCTAATAGCCAATTAGCCTCACGCCTTGTTTACAAACAGACGTTGTAAATAAACTGAATTTAGATGCACATATATATATATATACATATATATATATATATATATATATATATATAAATTATCTAAATTGATAAAATGTATTCTCTTCCTCTGCCTCTCTTTCTGTATATATATATATATATATATATATATAAAAATATATATATATATATATGTATATATATACACATACATATATACATATATATATATCTGTGAAACGGTGAAAACAGTAACGTACGTGAATGACTATATATATATATATATATATGTATATATATATATATGTGTATAAATGTATATATGTGTATATATATGCATATACATATATGTGTATGTATACATATGTATATGTATATATATGTGTGTGTGTGTGTGTGTGTGTGTGTGTCTGTGATGGCAGCAACTCGTTCTCGAGTATTGCCAAAACTTAATGTGTCTATGGCTCAAATGACCCAAACGTGAGCGCAACTAGCAGCATATATCAGACGGTCACCTCTATGAATCATCTATAGTCCACCACATCCACTGATGACCGGATCAAAGCCGTGGTGCCGTTAACACCTACCAGGCCATACACTGGAAGTTCCAGATACTTTATTGCTATTCACGCCCTTATCTGTATCAGTCGTCATTGAATGTCCATTTGACGTTACAGACTACAGCAAGCCTTATTGATCATCGAGATACGCACTGATTTCAAAGTGTGTATTCCATTGAATATAAACTAATGCCTGTGCTTGAAGGATTTTATAGTAAGGAAAGACTTTACACTAAAACACTCCCACTCTCTAAACAACTTGCACATTGAACCAAAATAAAAGCTAGTCAACATCATTGGAGCAGCAGTCACTGCAGGATTTATATCAGGTGTTTCCTTCTCATAGAGGGGTAGCCCTCACGACGGGTTCGGGGGCCGTCTCCACCCATCATGCCATTTGATCCATGACTGGAATTAAGGTTGAGGGGCACCAGAGCATGCTCCATACGCCGTTCATCAGAGCCCCCTCTGCGTGGCAGTTGTCACGATGTGAACGTGTTTTTTCTTTTTTTTTACATGGGGGTAATCACGTATCAAGACCCGGAATCCACTCGAGGATAAGGGTGTATTTGTCTGGGAAAAAGCACCATATGAAAATAAGACATCTTTGTTTTTTTTACACAGGGGCACACCAGACATTGACCAGTTACATACACACAGGCAAACACATACACACACATGTATATATTTATATATACATATATATGTGTATTTATATATATATACATATATATATATGTATATATATATTATATACATATATATATTTATATGTATATATATATTTGTATATATATACATATATATATATATATTTGTATATATCTTGTTGTATATATATACATATATATATATATATATATATATATATATATATATATATATATATATATATATATATATATATATATATATATATATATAAGGAATCACTGAAAGTCTTACACGTTGATCCGTCATAAAGCAAGCAGACAGCTTTAGATGGAACCAAGTGGCGGGCTGTTCATGACAGTGCTGCAAATATGAAAGTTACCGAAACATCACTGCAGAGAAGGACAGGAAGGACACTATTTTGAAACCCCTGGCATCTACTATTTTCCCTGTTCCAACTGCAATAGACATTTTCAAGCAAAGATTGGGCTTATCAGCCATATCCGTACTCAACGATGATGACTCCCCCAGGCTACCCTGCAAGACTATCAGATGATCCTCGTCGTTTTGGCGGACGACCACTCACACACACACACACACACACACATCTATATATATATATATACGCACGCATATATATATATAAGTATATATATATGTATATGTATATACATATTCATGCACGCAGACACGCATAAACACCCACACCCACACATACACACACACACACACACACACACATATATATATATATATATATATATATATATATATATATATATATATATATATATATATATATATATATATGTATGTATGTACCGTCAGGTGTGTGAGTTCCATTGTAGAAACGTTGATTTAATTTTAATAAAATAAAATACGCAGCAAGTACGTTTGAATGCCACGTCACAGCTTAATATTAGGAAAAAGACAACAGTATTTTACTTATTTGAAATTTATAGCATAAATATATTTTGGAGCCAAACTATGTCTTCAGTATGTCTTTTTCCTTTTTTTTTAAATTCCTTCCTGCCATGTTGTAAATTGAAGTAAGAAAAGGTATGTTTATAAAGAACTGCGCGTCGTATCTCACCGGTTTTATTTTGAAATGTTTGAACACTACGTAGGCAACGCGAACATGACGTATAGGGTGTGAGGTTTTTTTTTATAGAACGTTGATTAATTTTATAAAAATTAAAAATGAAACGAAACGAATCAAGTGTGCTCTAAAAATATACCACACCCGTAAGATTAGGGAAAAGGACAAATATATTACTAATTTATTTATTGCGAACTATTCTCCTCATCTTCCTTAGTTTTTGTATTAAGTAGTTTCGGCCAACTATTCCTTGGCCCTTACGCAGTTGAAAACAGCGTGGGGATAGGAACTCCAAATTTCCTGACTGCATTCTCAGCAATTACATCCACCCATAGTTGTTGTAGTTTCACCACATTTGGGGCTAGTAAGCCTCCGGCCGATTTTGGGTAGGATTGAAACTGTTATCCTAAGACAATTCTCACATGGAACCGTATAGATTCGGCGTCTCTATCCACTGCGCCACGGGTTGAGAAGGGCGAAGAAGGTTGGAGTTTATTGGTCTTATAAATCTCGTTGATTCATTATCTGACGTTCCATAGTTGGATGGTGCATATATAAGTATGTATATATATATATATATATATATATATATATATATAAATATATATATATATATATATATATATATATATATATATATATAGAGAGAGAGAGAGAGAGAGAGAGGGGGTAATAGTTCGCAATAAATTACATTAATAAATTATACTAATCTTAATAATGAATGCCAATTAAATAATATATAAATATTGTACTTGCTTAACATTTATAACATAAATATATTCTGGAGCTAAATTCCATCCTCAGCCTCTTGTTTTCTGTCTGTTTTAATTCTTTCTTGCCATGTTGTAAATTTCCAGAAATAAAAGTATGTTTATAAAGAGCCGCGCGTTGTACCTTACGGTTGTATTTTGTGATGTTGGAACTGCATCTGCAACGCGAAAGTAGCGTCACTGGTGCCGTTTCATTATAGAAATATTAATATAACGTGATTATTTATTCATCTTAAATCAACATTTCGATTTCAAATAAGTAAAATATGTATTTCTTTTCCTTATATAAGGTTGTGATTTGCCTTCCAAACGCACTTGATGTGTGATTGCTTGTATAATATATACATATAAAATATATTTTAGTCATCGACATACAGACCTGTTTCGTTGTTTAACAACTCATCAGTGCCGCTAGACTAACACCTCTCCCAAGCCGAGGATCGAACCTAGAACCGTCGTGATGACAGTCGGCAGGCCTGCCCCTTGACTACGGAATCGGTGGCCGAAATAAAACTGTCCGAATGCCTATTTAAATAAACATCCGTCCGCCACTCGTAGAGGGCTCAAACGTTTTGTTTGTAAACAAATCGCGAGCTTCGCATTATTTCAGCTAAATTAAGTAGCGAGTAAGATAATTTACCAGAGTGCTCTACCGAAGAGGGGAGCTTTATAAAATATATTTTAGTCATCGACATACATACCTGTTTCGTTGTTTCACAACTCATCAGTGCCGCTAGACTAACACCTCTCCCAAGCCGAGGATCGAACCTAGAACCGTCGTGATGACAGTCGGCAGTCCTACCCCCTGACTACGGAATCGGTGGCCGAAATTAAACTGTCCGAATGCCTATTTAAATAAACATCCGTCCGCCACTCGTAGAGGGATCAAACGTTTTGTCTGTAAACAAATCGCGAGCTTCGCATTATTTCAGCTAAATTAAGTAGCGAGTAAGATAATTTACGAGAGTGCTCTACCGAAGCAGTATATGTATTTATATATATATGTAAATGCAGATACATATATATAAATATATATACATATATATGTAAATATATATACATATATATGTAAATATATATATAGAGAGAGAGAAAGAGAAAGACAGAGAGAAAGAGAGAGACAGAGAGATACAGAAAGACAGAGTGAGAGAGACAATTTTATATCTTGGACTTTTCTGCGCAGTAATTACATCAACTATTTTCATATTATATATATATCTTTATAAAATCTATTCTACCATTTAATAGTTCGCACGGTGTGAATTTTATATGAGATTTACTTTATTTATATATCCAATTGCTTTAGAGAAGACTTACCAATTTTATTTTAGTCACATTAATATTACAAAAGGTGCTTATTTATTATCGGGCAGCATAATTGATCGAATGATGTGACCTTTATAGTACCAGACCTGAACGAATGGATTATTTAAGGTATAGTCATACCATTTAAAAAACAATCCAACAAAAATCTAATAGTCAGCAATGGTCCTCCCCAGAATTTGCTGCTGCCATCGCTCATAGAAATCACCTTTTCCATAGCTACCAACCTAATAGATGTACTTAGACTAATGCTGCTTACAAGACTGCCAGCAACCACTGTAAAGAGTAATAAAAAATGCAAGAGGGCTATATGCTTATTCCGTTAAATCCAAATAGCTGAGGAGCGACATGGTTCCCACCAGTTTTGTAAAATAGTAAACAGGATCCTGAACAAAAGTTTGAGTTCTATCCGAGCCATTATCAATGGACCTGAGGTTAGCATCAGACAAGGCCACACTATCTGCCAAGGTCGTTGCAGCTAATTTAGTCCTGTGCGACGAAGGACATCAACTCCCCGTATTTCCTTCTGTAAGAGAAAACACGCTATGCAACATACACATATTTGTGCTTGGGGTCGCCAAGCTAATCAAGAACCTTGATTTCAGTAAAGCAACTAACGCTGATGGGATTCCAATTATTGTGTTGGAAAGGCTTCAACCAGAACTTGCCCCAAACTTACACAACTGGTTAAGTGTTGACTTAAGGAGATGTGCTTACCAAACCATGGAAAACCTCATCAGTATGCCCTGTATTTCGGAATTCAGGTGATAAACATCTCCCTCTCAGTACACGCCAATAAGTCTCCTGTGTGTTATTAATAAATTGCTGGATTCCATATTAAATAAAATTTAGTCAATCACCCACGCAGAAATAACCTTCTCAGTAACAGGCATTATGGTTTCCGTTCTGCTAAATCTACAGATGTGCTAACGGTAATATCTCATAGGATTAGTGGATCTCGTGAAAATTACTTCCATTCTAAGGCAATTACACTTGACATATCACAGGTCATTCGATAACGTATGGCATAACGACCTACTTTACAAGATTTCCAGCTATGGTATAACTGGAAATGTTTTCTCAATTATTAAATCGTTTCTCTCTGATAGGCTCATAAGTGTAGTGGTTGATGGGCAGAAATCACAGGCCCACAGCATTAATGTGTGTGTCCTAGAAAGGTCCATCCTGGGCCCAAATCCCTTCCTGATCTACATCAATGATCTCCAAAAACACATACTTAAATCATTCGTTGACATCTATGCTTATAACACGACCATCTATGGCAATACATCAAAGGCAGTAAATGAAAAAGTTCTCTCTGATTCTCTCTACACTTATTTTGAGTGCTTGTTACAGTGGGGGAAGGGGTGACTCGTTAATTTTAATGCATCTAAACCAAGCTCCTATCTTTACATCTTCAGTGCTCTGATCTCCACCTGGAATGAATTGATATGGATGGCTCTCGTCTTGGGGAGGTTCCATGTTTTGACTTTTACTCCTGATCTGAAATGGAACACGTATATCAACTCTGTTATCAAGGTCGCTGGGAAAATTGTGGGATCCTTCTACCGCTCCAGAAGATATCTCACTACTTATGCAATTATCTATCTATATAAAAGCCAACTCCCCGCAAGGATGGAGTACTGTTGCCACATCTGGGCAGGGGCTTCTCAAAACGACCTATCCTGCTTTGACAGAGTACAAAAGAGACATCGTGGCTTAGTAGTGGATGCCATTTTATCTTCCCTGCAACCTCTCCTACACAGAAGGTACTTTGCGAGCCTGTCTCTTTTATCATTATCTCCATGGTAAGTGCTAGTCTGAGCTCAAATCTCTGCCTCTCCCTCGCAAATATTTCACGAAAAACCTCCGTCTAGCTGCACCGACAGTCAAAAATTTCCCCACCCTTTATCTGCACCTCAATCAAAACGTAGATTCCATGAACAAAGCGCCTTTCTTAAAAGTGCACGTCTGAGAATCCCTCTTCCCTATACCTGCTTCTCACTTGACTACAACTTGGATGCCTATAATTCCAACATTCAAAAAATCCTGATAAACCGCCCATTTAAAAAAGGCACTCTATCAAATCTCCATTACTAACGATGGCTACGATATTATCCATAAGATTACTGTACATGCAATAACCTTTATCCCCGAGTGGCTTTCGTGCCTTGATAATGGCCACTATCATGTACAAAAAATTTGTATTAGTGCACCAAATGTTGTCTAAATCTTTTTCTTTTTTGTTATTGAGACTTCAGCATTAAGGCAAATAAAGAATAACAGCTGATTAAAGCGTATACATTGTCTTTGTTTTTATCTTGAAAATACACTGGATATATTGTGGACACCATCAGGACAGAGGGGGCATTTACAATTTTTAGAACAAAAAATTTCCTGTAATGGGAACTTGATTATAGCTAATCCACGCAGACCAGCATTTTTGTACACATTTTACAATTCATAATAAAACCTTGCTAACACATACAACTGAGATATTCAACAAAACGCATATAAGTAAGAGCTTTCAGAAAGAATAATAGATGGAACGCATCCATAATTTGAAACATTTCTTCAGCTTATAATTACATTAGAATAATACGGAACATTGTCAGTCGGAACAAGATCAAAGAGTAGTATCTGTTCTTCAGATGCTGCACTTCTATTTCTTGTTCTCTTTCGGTGGAAGAGAAATCCTTCACGACTGAGACATTTTTTTTATTTTTGTACCTTTTCTCCACGTTAAAAAACAACCCTGGTATCTAACTCTGTCCCGTGGGGAGGCATAGTAAATAGGTACATATATTGTCTGGTAGTAGAATTTAAGAAACACGAATAAAGGTTGGAGCATGTTCATTGAACAATGCTGAGAATCGCTTCTACGAGAAGCAGAAACGCAATACTGTTAATATACTACCAGAAATAAGAGAAATTAATATGAAAAACACTAATAATTTCCAAAGTCGCTTTCTTATCAACTATGGGCATTAATGAGAATCGCATGAAGAATTGAATACGTCAGATGCGGCAAGGCCCGGACTGAGACTCAACATGTTTAAATAAAATAAGTCATTCTATATCGCAATCCACGGAAGAATCAGATGATGGATCTACATTGGCCTCACATTTCCAATGATCCGTTTGCAATGCACTAGGAAGATTACAAAAATAGAGAGGTTTATATTCAGCGTAGAAAATGATATCGGAATTCTGTAAGATCATTTTTGTAGATAATGGAATGTGTCTGGCTTACAATAAGGGCTAGTGTAAGCCAGGCAGTTGTTAGAGAAAATGGTGAAACCCATCAAGAGTTCTAAGCAAAATCGTCTTGAAAGAAACGAGCGAAAATGTCAAATATTTATCACCAATAAAATGAATATAACTTGCTTTTGAAGACTATCATGTCATAATCTATGTAATCTATTCCAAATATTAAGCCAAATGAACCTTAACATTTCTGAATTACCCATATATTACATGAACAAACAGTCTGAGATAAGATAGCATAAATAACAATCTTAGAAAAACTAGAGCAAATCTTACGGTTTGCTTTCATGTAGACATTGTTAGATTGTTAATAATTATGTCTTCTTAACGGCAAATCATAGTAAGAATATAAGCTTGATTACTAAGTGTGGTAGGAAATGGCAAAAGCTCACGTATATAAAAACTATATAGAAGAAAAATGTTTGATTTACACAAGACGATGATATATTAAAGTTCAATCCTCACTAAAACGGAGACAGTTATCTCGTGAGCCGCATTTTTATGCATCCTTTATTTATTTATTGACAAGTGTAACTAATATGAGGATATGTTTGATTTATTAGAATATAAATGTAAATCATAATTAACACGTCCATGAGAATTAATTTCAAGAAAGACGTCTCATGAATTATTTTCAGTTAATTAATTCTCCTAATAGACCACTCACGCCCAAACAATAACAAATGTGTGTCTATTGTTGTTATATATGCTACAACTTAGAGCTTACAGTTGACGATTTAATCGTATTTTTGCGGGAATAAAATTCTGGAAGGTATTTTTTCGATTCTCGCTGTACATCATAGTGTAAAACCTGTGGCACGGGGAATAATTATATGCTTGCCAATAACATATTGCATGTTATGTCTACAGGGGGGCCCTCATGAATATAATGCTAAGCTACTTAAAGAAAATGCGACATTTTTTTGCAAATACTTTTATTAGATTACTGGGTTCATTTATGTGTCATCACTTCAAAATTGTAAACAAACAAACAATATATATATATTATTATTATTATTATTATTTACTATAATAATTTTTTAAATACTTACAGACACACGTGTTTCATCCTTTCGGGAATCATCAGTCCAGGGTGTCACGATTAACGCCAGCCGAGAGACTTGATCCCTGCCAACAGACGGCGTGTCTAACTTCATTAGCAAAGATCCGAACCACTAGGCTACACATAACCGCGAGATATACAAGTTGAAAATAAACATTTATTCTTATTAAATGCTTTTAACGTCAGTCAGAGAATGCTCTAATCATTAAATGACGAGCTGCGCGTATATATATATATATATATATATATATATATATATATATATATATATATATATATATACATATATAGAATTGAAAAGGTTTCGCCTAGTATAAAACAGGGATCAGAGCGTAATATATTATTTTTATATGAATTATTAATTGCCTTGAGATAAAATATTTATGTAGGGTACTACTTACAGGGACATACGCTACAGGGGTAGAATGTAGGGAGTTGGACAGAAATATTTCTGTTCACATAACACTACAGTTGAGAAAACAGGGAGCCGGAAAGGAGTTCAAAAGTATAGGTGTTCTCTGGACGAAACAAACGGAGTAGAAAGCTCTCTGACATCTCGGAATCTCGACTGTCTAGGGGTAGATGAGACAATTTTGCCAGGGAGGTAATTTATGTAATATAAGAATAATAAAAGTCCACGGATAGAACAGTAAGCTACTCCCGTATTTATATCATATTTTCTAGAGATACGACCGTAGACGACAATTTTTCTCTCACTTAATATGGTTTTAATTTTTAAGTATTCGTCCAGTGATAGCTTATGATCAAATTTGTCTGAGAAGACCATTATGTCATACCCTGTTAAAACCCTTAGATATTTCTAGAGCTACAGCTCTACTCTTTCCTGCTTTGTCTAGTGAATACTATATACGTTCAGATATTACAATTAGGACATCTATATCCTTATGCTACAATATTGACATATATCAAGATTTATTTCGGGACATATATACATGTTGAATTGATTGTTTTCACGTTAAAATATATGCTAAAACTTCTCTGACCTTCCAGTCTTACAGCGACAGACATCCGATAGCTCTGTCTATCTATTCTATTAGTCTGTCTATCAATCTGATATCTTTTTTATAAAACTCACAAGCCGTATGTAAGTCAAGAAGTACAGATAATTGTTATCCCCATATAAAATGCACTTTTTGATAGAGGAAGTTAATTAAATGCGGACTGACACGTGGCAACGTAGCTGCCTTCCACGCAAACTGAGATTTAAAAAAATAATTTAATATGATTGGATAATAATGCAAACATCAAAAGGGGCAGGTCACATGTGAACCTCACCCTGGAAATGTTTTTTTTATTAAATGAATTAATACAAATCAAAAGGATCCTTAATTTTCTAGGAGATACTGACACCATTTATCGGGAACTTTGAGAAAAAAGTTATTTTTTTTCAAAATATACACGACGAGACTATTCATGATATTAAGGGCTCGACGGTCTAATCAAAAGAACACTTACAGGCTTAAATTACATCAACTTTCATAGAAACAAGAAAATGGATTGGATAAAAGATTGTTTCATAGAGACATGATTGGAAAAGATAAAAAATATGAGAAAAAGTATCTTGTAGAAAATCTGGGTTAAGTAGAATTGGAAACCAAAAATCGATGAGAAAAGAAAATCTTATCCGAATAATATCTGAGCACATGGTTGACGAGCAGGTCTTTGATCCAGACGTACTAAACAGACTGCCGGGCGAAACGATCTATCTAAAAGCAGAGCAAACAGATTTAGAAAAGTACAAGCATTAACGAGGCTAGAACTTGAGAAGACCCAGTTAGAGCAAGAGATAAGCCTATGGGAAATTCACCATTTTATGTTCGAGCGCATAAAACAAGTACGGTTTTTACCGAAATTCGTGGTAGCTAACGTAAAGGCGGAAGAGAGGAGCGTTACCCCCAACTAGTCTTGCCAACAGAGTACCGTGAGGAAATGCTACGATTAGAACACGAAGTGCCATTAGCAGAACACCTCAGCATAACATAGACTTATGAAACATTACTGAGCCATTTTTATTGGCCGGGCATAACGTCTAGTACAAAGGAATTGTGTAACTCATGCAGAAGATGTCAGAGAGCAGGAATGTCTAGACCAGACATACCACCAGCACCGCTTAAGCAAATAACTATCACGGACAAACCTTTGGAAAGGGTGATAATAGACTGCGTTGTCCCTCTACCAAAAACGAAAGCAGGACACAACGATATTTTGACAATACTATGCGCAACTTCCAGATTCTCCGAAGCCATATAATTGCGCACAATATCCACAGAGAAAAAAAGTAGAAACTCTACTAAATTATTTCTCCAAAATGGGAATACCCGAAACAATCCTAAAGACCGGGGAACGAATTTCACATCAAACCTGTTCGAAAGACTGGACAGCTAGGAACAAAGCATGTCACATCACTTCCATGTTGCATGAAACCGTTGTAACGCGCTCTGGAACTGTGCACTCAGAGTCCCAGAGCGCGTTACAATGGTTTCTTGCAACATTAAAAAGTATGCTGAGAGCTTAATTCACAGAGAGACAGCATGATCCGGAAAATGAATTACCTTTCGTACTCTTTACTGCTAGAGGTTCAATTTAAGAATCGCAAGATATAGTCCATTTGAACTAGTGTATGGACGTGAAATGCGAAATCCTCTATAGATGGCAAAAATACAACATGCGATAACCCAGAAAATTCACCTCAACCAGTAACGGAGTGTGTAGAAGGCCTGCGGAAAATCTGGAAGGATACCAGCAGAATAGCAAAAACCAACCTGAGCAACTTCTTGAAGAAGATACAATGCTTCTATGATAAAAGGTATGAGGTTAGGCAATTTGTATATGGGCGAGAAAGTGGCCATTCGACGCAAAATTCCAAGTTCCTTATACCATAACGGAGACGGTTTATGTAACTGCATTACGAGGTGAATATCCAAAAACAGACAGGATCAGATACATTTATGCCATATAAATCGGATCAAGAAATACGTGGAGGGTACAAATGAGCTTGAATTACCCGTGGCGCAAGTCGGAATAGTCCGGAGCAAAGACACACTTATGGATGACAGCGTTTTGATCAAGGGCAACCCAGTACAATTATGCAACTCCGAAGTAATGACAAACTTAGAAGAAAAATTGGGTCATTTATCAGAAAAGAAGCGAAATGAGTTATCGGAGATCATAAAGAAATACACAGAAATATTCTCGGATGTTCCTAGAAGGACAAATGGCATATTTCCCGACGTCTAATTAACCAAGAATCAACTCATTAAGCTATATCCTTATCCTTATTCAGTAAGAAATATCCTTATCGATTTTATCCAGAAAAAGGGAGGTTATACGCAGGGATATCGAATATATGTTGGAAAACAGAATAAACGAACCCAGTCAAAGCCTGTGTGGGATCTCCTTGCATATTGGTTGACAAACCAAACGGATCTATTCGATTCTGCACAGATTACAGAATACTGAACGACGTCATATAAGAATACTCCTATTCAATCACACGAATGAACGATTACATAGACCAAATTGGAAAGGCGCAATTTATTACCAAGTGCGATCTTCTGATAGAATACTGCCCACTACCTCTGACAGACTAAGCTAAACTCAAATCTGTATTTGTAGTTCCGGACGAACATATCACTATAATGTGATGCCCTTTAGGAAGAGAAATTCTCAAACCACCTTTATGCGTCTAATGTATAAATGTTTAGCGTGTACCCCAAATGTTGGTGTTTAGATAGATGGTATTATCACCTATAAGGAAACGTGGGAAGCACATCTAAAGAGTATAAGATAAATCTTTAATCGGTTGGAGGAGGCAAAATTAACTATTCATCTGGAGAAGAATGAATTTCGGAAGGCACAAGTTCATTACTTGGGGCACATCGTGGGATATGCAGGTTATTTCTAGCGAAGTTAAAGTAAAAATCATAAGGGAATATCCAAGGCCAAAAAAATGTAAAAGAAGATTCTTAGTAATAGCGGCATATTATCGAAAATTCGCTGAGATTTCAAACCCCTTGACAATCATTTTAAAGAAAGGAATAACATTACAATGGACACCAGAATGTAAGGAATATTTTCAGATGATAAAAGACATGTTGAGTAACGAACCTGTGATATTAGCACCAGACATCGAGAAACCTTTTAGCCTAAACAGGGATGCTAGTGAAAATGGAATCTGCGCAGTATTATCTCATTATGACCAGGACAGAGAGTTGGGAACCGTCAGTTATTTCTCCAAGGAACTAAATAAATATAAAAAGCCTATTCAACAATATGAATAGAAACATCAGCGCTTGTGCTGGCAGTATGATAATTCGAAATTTACATAACATCAGGAAAAAGTCCCACAGAAGAACATACCGATCATTATCCAATAGTTTTCTTGAGCAGAATAGGGAACAAAAACAGGCAGTTAAAGGACTGGTATCTCAGTCTACAAGAATACAACTTGGAGATAAACTACGTGGGAGGAAAAGAGAAGCATGTAACAGATTGCCTATCCAGATGCTATTCAATCGATTCGGAGAAGTTGAAAACTCCACGAAATGATCAACAAAAACTAAAGATTGGATCGAGTCGGAGATTTTGAACTCCAGAGACTTGAGTAAAAAGAAAAGTTAACATTATCCTTCGTTATTTATATATGTGTGAGGGTGTTACGATATTGAGATATATCAATATCGTATTAATACAAATAAATACATTTAATATTTAAAATTCCAAGACGTAAAGGAATAAAAAAGACCAAAGAATCGGTTACCATAACAATGACGACGGCGACAGCGAAAAGGAAAATAATTAAAAAAAAGAATATGGGAGAAGTGAGGAAGCATGGTTGTAGAAATCTGTTTACCCAAATATGATGTCCGGCATGTTAAAAATATATCACTTGTTGTAAAAATCTAATGGATAAACATCTGATAAAGTTGGTGTGGACAGGATATTTTTATGGAAACATAAATCGTAAAATTGGCACTCGGTAATGAAACAGTTGTAATGGAAACATCCAGGAAATAAATAGAGGTTATAAAATGAAAACGTGAGTCTTTGAATTTTCAACAAAACTTTGCACTATATATTATTAAATAGACACATTGAGCTTAACTCACAATTAACGGTGAATGGTTTTAACATAAAAATCTAGACCCGTTAAACGAAAACAGTATACATTGAAACTAACAACATTTCAAAAATAAATTAATATATATATATATATATATATATATATATATATATATATATATATGTATATATATATATATATTTTCAGGTGCATCGGTCAATTAATATATGCGTGTGTAAACAGTATCAATAATAAAATGTCTCCATTATATTCAATTACATATATATATATATATATATATATATATATATATATATATATATATATATATATATATATATATATATATATATATATATATGTTTAACAAGGCATATACATATGTCTCTATAATCAGGTTAGTACATATATAACGTTTACTCAAAATTAATATTAATGCCTCTGCCACACATTTATACAAAGCACTTCGAAAATCGTTGTAAAAATTAGATTCATTTAGTTTTGTGTTATTTACATTTTTTAATATTATTTTTCGAATGTAATAGCAGAGGAAATATTTGTAATTACTATATAACCTTCATGTCTGCTAATATATATATATATATATATATATATATATATATATATATATATATATATATATATATATATATATATATATATATTCTCATTTTATTTGGATTTATTTTCAGATTGGGTTATGCATTTCCGCAATTGTTTGCTAATGAATCATTCGAAGTTCATAGATAATTAGATTACGAATTAAAAGAAAAATGTCAGATCCGTGTTTCTTAACTTCTGTATATCCTCCGGCTTTAAAATGGTAAGAGAAATACTTCGTTGAACTATGTCAACAGCTAACAATCGATTGCATTTTTTAATGTCAAGTTCAGTAAGTCATTTCTTAAGAAGTGTGCTAGTAATTTTATGTTATAATTTTATTTTTAAATGCGTTATTTAATTAATTAATTACATTTATTAAAGAGAAAACAAGAGATAAATTTACTTATTGGCATTTTACCTACAAATTCTATAGCTGACTTTGAATACAATGCTAGGCATATAAACTAGCAGGAGTAACATGGCTAGAATATATCTTTTTTCATGAAGCCTTGGTATTCATTATTCAAGAGCCAATTCTCTATTGAAGGTAATATTGTTCCTATTATAATGTATTGATTTTAAAGGGTAAAACATGACTAAAATGACATCGACTAGAATTATTACTAGAACAGGTTGCCCATCAGCTGTGTTCCTTCCCGTTTGAGCTCTTAGGTTGAGGGAAAAATGTTGTCGTTGTTGGACCTAAATTTGAACGTCAAAAATACGAGATCATTTTTTTAACAAAGCTAATATAAAAATAAATATGGAATACTTAAATTTAAACAAATTAATTCACTAAATAAATTTCTGCATGTGCAGCTTGTATAGATATGCGTTGGTTAGTTGAAATTAAATTAATTTTTTGTGTTACAAATTGCCGACATATTTCTGTCCACTTTAGTAAGAAATTCAAACAAACATTATAATCATTATCAACCTTCCTTGGTGTATAATAAATATTTCATATGAATTTCTATGTTATGTCTCCTGTAGCTTCAGAGTTTAACGGTTAATTTCTTTCACGCTGGAACACAGATGCATATATATAAATCTACCATCATATAGATTATAAGATAGACGAAATTATTTACTCGGAAATTGAACAAGTGTTGAATATTGACTATAATTTACATCAGTTTTGACACACTATCGATACTAACTGTAAAGGTGCGTGCGCCTAATTTTTTTGTTTGGAAGATTGGCGAAATCTTAACCTACATATCTTCAGAGTTGGCCTTGTTAAATACTATTTTCAAATGCAGGTTAAGACGACTGAGAACAAGAAATTTAATATAAATTGAATCAAAAAATTACCTCGGATGTATTCTATGTAATGTACACTCTGTTGCACTTAAAAGAAAATAATTGCAAATGTTATATGTATATCATTAATTGCTAGATGAAAGGTATTTCTTTAACTTTCAACAAAATGTACATTACATCAAATAAATGTAAGGTAATTTTTGTATTCAATTTAAATTAAATTTTTATACCTTACTTTGTAAAATTTATAAAAGTGCACTTTGAAGATAAATAAATTTCAAATTAAATCTTGTACCTTTATTTATAAAGCCTATAGTAAAAACATTTTGTTTAAAAATGTTCATCCCTTGGATGAAATGCGTTTCTAACTCGTATTCTATCTTTTTAAGATTCTATTTAAAAAACTCTGAACATTCTCTCTGTTTCAGTTTGTAGTTCTCTTTACAACAAAACTCATATTTGCACCCCCTCTTTGTATTATTACAGGTTTGGATATTCTCTCTGTTTCAGTCTGTATTTCTCCTCACACCACAACTCATTTTTTGCAACCTCCTCTTGGTAATACAGGTCTGAATAATGAGAAAAGCTGATTTTTTAAAGAAAAAACTTTTAAATACTTTGTTAGGATTACATTTTTAAAACTTCTTTAAGGATAGAAAATAATTAAAATTGAATAAGGAACATGTTTAATCTAAGTTTCATTACAAATATTAAGTACATAACGAGAAAAATAGAGATGAAACTTTCAAAAGGACCGTATAACTTGTTATGGTCATTAGTAGTCCTCACCAGCGAAAGTCTGTGTTATTGTTATTCTATTATTATTACCATTTAAAACATTTTGCGCCCTGCTCTTTCGCGCGAGGACTAATATATATAGATATACATATATAAATATACATATATACATATATATATATATAGAGAGAGAGAGAGAAGGAGAGAGAGAGGGAGACAGACGGACAGACAGACAGAGACCGGCAGAGTGAGGTGTGAGGGAAAGGTAAAGGGAATTGACAGTAATAGTTATTGATAGAAAGAGAGGGATCGATCGACTATGTCCCCATCGGATTGTTATACTGGGCGATCATTGTAAACATTTGACTTATTCTCTTTACCCTTTAAAATACGCACTAATAATAAAAGTTATACTGATTTATTTTTGTGGAAATAAACATTTAATATGTATCTCTCATTTAATGACTTCAAATCTCTAATTTAAACGTTATTTACGCGTTTTTTTCTTGGAATTTTGCTCCATATTTGCTTTTCTCTAATTCGATGGTAAATCATACTTGACTCTACTGCAAACAAAACGTTATTTATATTGTTATTGTTAGAGGTCGTCATTAATTTTAAATTTCCTTGTTTGTTTTAAATCGGTTGATGTGCACTATTTTTTTACTCATGCCCGATTTTGAGATTAATGGACGAAGCATATTTTTATATTGATTTCAAGTTATATTTTTTTACTTTTATTTCGGAATATTATCCCATTTGCATGAGAAATAACCAATAAATATACCTTGTGATTGTAAGCTTTTTCACTAAAAATTATATTAAAATATACATTGATTTAATTTAGTTTGATACAAGTAAACATTGATTCATATTGTTTCAAAATAATATCTGTGTTGAAAAAGAAGCACGCCCACAAATCCAGTATCATTTTTACCAACAATATTCTCTATCCAAGTGAGTACCAGGGGTCATTGTATAATAGGCTACGAGTAATTAAGAAGAGGGATTGAATATTCCTCGTTCTTAATATATAATTATAAATATATTTTCCTCCACACTTATTACAGTTATGTTTTACAAATTCCATCCCTAACATAAAATTCTACTAATATATTTTATTATATGAATTATTAACACACAATGTTTATGTATATAAGTAATATGTAATTCCACACCGGCTTTACCTCCGACTAAAAATGTAGATCAATTTTAATCGTATGTGAGTTTAGTTAAGCTTAACTTATATAATCTATTGTTACAACATCGTTATATTAATGTCTATATTATGTAATTAGTATCTCTAGGGACGTCAGGGTTCTCTATCAGAGGAAACGTACACCAATTTTTAAACTTCTTGGAGGGAGATGGCTATTTTTATTATTTATACATAATTATCGTATATAGGAGATATTACCTTGTATATTATTCGCTTCTGATAATCATACTAATTTTGTGGAAGCTAAATGTATTAAAAATATTATTTGGTGAAATGTTATTTTGGTACTACGAATTTTTTATACAAATACTTAAAATCTCGTCAGTTATTGCATCATGATAATTGCACTAGATAATTTTTTTGTCTTGAATCTATGTTAAACATGGTTTTGTGTGGTCTTTTGCTTCGTTTAACTGCATTTCGTTTTAAATAATGTTAAGCAGGACAGATGTCTCAAGTGGCTAACAGAAACTTGAGCATTCAAAATAGCCGTTCATATTTTCTTTGTAAAGCAAATTGAATTTGCACTTGATGTATCTTAAGTATATATCTTAGAGTTTAAATTACATATCCTGTGCTACAATAAATTTAGAGTTTCTTGCTCTTGCAATAGCAGATTTCCATACGTTTTAATTGTCGTACAATGACTAATATTGTTGAAACACCGTATTTCATTGCATTACTATCATTACTATGCTGCTCATCACCCTCCGAATTAGAAGAAACTGTTAATCGCATTCTGCAAATTAAAATTTCGTATTATTTTACTTTGGCGTTATTCATATATAATCTAATGATTTTGATTTTTATCTATCAAAAGTATGTCTTCACTCAATAATGCCCTTTATTGCTTTGTTTTCTTTTCGCAGGTAAGGATATTTTCTGTTATAACCAACTGGCGATTTTTCTTGAGAAATTAAACGGTAAGTGTATGATTTCAAAACACACCAGTTTTTATAAACTTTAAAAATGTAAACTTTTTTAAAGTAAACATGTTTATTTATAATTATGATAGTTGATAAAGGCAAAATATAATTTAATAATGACTACTTTAGGGGCAATTCTACTGATTAATGAAATATTCAAATGAATTATTAATTCAATCTACGTCGTATAGCGGTTATGAGTAGAATACATTTGATTTCTTTTCTCCTATTCTTTCCTTCTTTTTACTGAGTGTATTATTCCATTAAACCTTTCCTATTCGAAATGATTTTACGTTTATATTTACCACATCAAACGTATATTGTATATATATATGTGTATATATATATATATATATATATATATATATATATATAGATAGATAGATAGATAGATAGATAGATAGATAGATATTTACATATATATATATATGTGTGGGGGGATTTATTTTACTTTCATGTGATTTACTTCTCTTACATGCTAATACATTTAGATGGACTTTTGCTTTATCAAAATATATTCAATATTTATAATAAGAAAGGGTCGAAATAACAAGATTAATGTAGAAATGTTGTCTTACAAATGTGAGATTTGTGTATCTAACGGCTTATGTTGTACCAGTCTCTTTCATAATTCCTGCTTACTTTCAAAAAATGCTTAGAAAATTCACACGCCGTACAAACTCATAAGTTGAAAGAGGAAAATATATATTTTGAATTTAAGCGAAGTACCTACATATACAGCTAATTACACAATAGAAAATACTCACTAGTTATCTGTTGCATAAAACAATTAACTTAATTTAATATAGTATTATAAATGTAACGTAACTAACACGCTGAACCCGTCAGTTGCAACGTAGACAAAGAATAAAGAATAAACCAACTAGCTTTCTTGTTGTACAACAATATTTATGCCCCCCATGCTCGGCCGCGCGCCATTTCTTGTTACGGTCGTGTCGTCTCTCACGCGACCGCCTTCATGAACGCGCTCTTTCCGTTTTAAAGCATTCCCTTTCCTTACAGTGAAGTTATTTCACCTATGGCTTGTCATTAGCATATTGCCGTCCGCATTATGTTACATAAATTATTCACTATGTATTTTTATGTTCATTTTGTTCTAATTCAGGTAATTATCTTATTTTTTAGGATTTATGTATTTTTTTAATGTTCCTTCGTGATTACATGAAATAAACCGACGTTGCCAGCGATGTTTGAATGTGCTATTACTGGAACGGAGAGATGCTTCCTGGTATCAAATATGAAAAGAACAAATTCCACATTTATTTAACATGTACCATTATTAATGCATATTTTCGCTTGAATAACCTGAGTAGTGATGTCGGAACAGCGGCTCATTAATTTGACATTACAACGTAAAGATTTGTCATCCAACGGCATGGGGTTTAAGCTGATTAAAAGGAAAGCGAACATCTGACTTCAAACAATACACGCGCTTCATTGCCGACCTATTGTTGAAAGAAGAAAAAAACTTTACCGTATTAGAATTTTTATTTTTAACCGAGTAACGTTTTAGTTTCAAAGAATCCCGGAAGTCGCGCCGTTCAGAAAAAAAACCTCTTTAAACGGCAAGCGTTAAACAGATCGCAGAATACATAATCGTATTAACTTCCGTGTCTACATGTTTCCATTAAGCAATTTATAGTAGGAAATGTTTTAGTCCGTTAAATGTTAGCAAATAACTATTGTCATTTAAAAGCCAACTAGTATACTTCTGATATGGGTGACTCAATTTTATATTTAATGCGAGTTGGTTACTACGTTTAAATTCACAATACATAAAGAGGATGAAAAATGTTAAAGATAATAAGAACTATTGTTCTGATTATTAATATGAGAGACTTTATCCTACCCGATAAAATGTCTATTTTCGTAATATTAAGCCATTTTTTTTTCAAAATTGATAATGGGCCAAGAACCATGAAATTAAAGAAAATTCAATGTAAATTGATGACTGCTTAACGCATACACCTACATTATCTTATAAATAGATTATTACCATGATCTTTCATTTATTTAACTTATATATATATATATATATATATATATATATATATATATATATATATATATATATATATATATATGTATATGCTTCTCTTGTATCACAGAGATTAATATATTTCTTCGATCAGCCGCAATACATTATTTCGCTCTTGATGTATCTATTGCAAGACGTCGCGTCCCTATTATGGTACCTGGATCTTCTTTACTTCATTTATAAACAAGAATGGGAAAACATATTTCTTCAGATTTTTGTAATTAAAATAAAAATAAATCTCTCTGCAACCGCACTTTCAGTAATTATCATTCTGCAACAATCGACTGCAGCTGATAACAAAGATTTGTAACACTTAATTGAAGACGATGCTCGCAAAACCACACGTAAATAGGGGAGAAAAATAAGTCAGACAAATGGTTGCCACGAAAATAAACTATAATAATTAAAATAAAATCTTCCTTTTGGGGTGTCTCATACGCTCCTTCGCAAAAAAGAAAAGACAAAGAAAACAACTATTTTTTTTTAACGGATTGTGACGGGTGATGAGAAGTTTGGTCTCTACGACAACCAGCGCGGTTAGCACATTGGTTGGATGCCAGAAAAGATTCACAACAATTTCCGAACTCTATATTGCACAAAAAAGGTTATGGTGACTTTGTTTCTCTGCGTTCGGTCTCATCTATCTTGAACCAAGGCTAAATGATTACGGTGAAGTACTGCCGACAAATTGACGACAAATTGACGAAATATTCGCCTGCAAGTTGCATGGATAACGCTGCAGAGGCAAGGCGAATTGGGCTACAAGACTCTGCGTCAACTGCCATATTCACCGGATCTATCGTCTTCAAAAGCCGAGAAGACGACGAATCGGCTTCCAATGATTTTATCACTACCAGAACTCAGCTAATAGGATAAAAAACCTGCTTCTCATTAATAAAAATGTGTCGCTTTGAATGGTGCTTAATTTGATTAATAAAGTTTATTATGAAAGATTAGGAACTTGAACTTCACAAAATTACATTATTTTGGATCAACCTTGTCACATACATACATATATATATATATATATATATATGTATGTATATATGTATATATATATATAACCTGTAAAACGTAATCAGTTATCACATTTAGCTGCATCGTACATATAATCATTAATTTTTCTTCATCTGCTCAATAATGTTGGTATATGTTAAACACACAATATACAAATATATGTATATTCATACTTACATTTTTTAGATATATGCGTATTTATATTTACAAAGTAGAAACATTCGTGGGTGTTCCTGTGTGCCTGTGTTTTTACAGACCAAACTACTGGATGGATCATGAATAAACTTGTCATAATATCTTAGGTATGGTTCACACAATTTTACTATATTAAGGCAAGACTATAGTCTATAGATATATAATATTCTAAAAGCCACTAAATTTAGTCGATCAGGATAACACCTGTCATGATGATGGTCGCATATCTATGGGTACTGCACCATTTTTCAATAGTTACCTCCAAAGTCACGGCCAGCGTCTATGGTTATATATTTTCTTACAGATCAAAGCAATAAACAGATAATAAGAAAACATGGCCTTATTGTGCTCTCCAAAAAAAATAAAATGAACTGTATTTTTCAAGGTAACGATCGAAATTTAGTGTCGGGACTTCGATAGTATGTATATTATCATAAAAAGAAAATATATGTACGTGTGAATGATGTCAAATTTTATTTGAAATTATGGCTTTTACAATAGGATATTGCAAGCTGCGTTTTTTTTAATCGATACAATAAAGACGTTTATATCATTTTCATTTCATTGGTTTCGATCAAACATTTCTGTGGTTATCAGAATATGGTCCAAAGTAGAAAAGTCCCTAAGAAATATAAATTCACCTTCGAATTCGAAACAGTCAGCTTATTGTTCCTTACCTCTTTTCGCTTAAATGTATTTATTTAAATTTTTATATTGCCGAATTCTAAGAAAAATAATAAGCGAGGTCTGTCTAAAGAAACTATCATATTTTTGTCATTTCTAAATATTGCATTTGATGTAAAAAGCATACACAAAAAGAATTAGAACAAAGTAATAAAAGGTCCAATTTGTTACAATGATTTTTAAATGTCCAATTCAGCGTGATCGTGCATGAAATTTATATAAAAACGTTTGCTCCGTGACACACACACATACCCCCCCACATGCATATATATATATATATATATATATATATATATATATATATATATATATATATATATATTCGTGTGTGTGAGGGTGTGTATGATTGTTTTTTTAGTACTGTGTTATCTGTTTACCAGAATAAAACGATAATAAAAACAAGAAAAATATTTGCTCTGCGATAGTATTGAGCACTTTCTTCAGGTTTTTACTAATTACCATTTCTGCTATACATATATATTCATAGACATATATATACACACATATATATATACATACATATATATATATATATATATGTCTATGAATACATATAAGCTGCCCTCCAAAAAAGTTGGCAGATAAAGAATATGTTTTGTAAAACCGATTTACTGTTTTCAGTTTTTCGAAAATTTGAAAAAACAAATAAATACGATAGAAATGCATTTCCCTTATGCATTAACTTAAAAAAATAGGGAAATTTAAACTTATGTTGTTTCCGCTTGTATACAATTAATAATAATAAATGTAGTATGAACAAATTTATATCGTATTTCTGCTATATGTACATATTAGTACTCTCATTTTTATACATCGTCTTCTGATAATACCAGGACCGTGAATTAAAGCACACACACACACACACACATATGTATATACGTATATATATATATATATATATATATATATATATATATATATATATATATATATATTTATATATATATGTATAGATAATGTTGTAGATGTGTATGCGAAATCCATATTATAAAATTACATTTGCGCTTGACTCATATACGTACTTCTGTTCAATATATAAAGCGAAACGTACATTATGTTCTATGTTTTTCTGATACAGTATTTCCCAAAAATTAAATACAAGTTAACTTCAATTTCTTTCGATCTACTAGAACTCTCCGAAAACATCATAATTAGGCTACATTTTCATCGCATTCCGCCACTGTGCAGAGGCGAGAAGTCAATCTCCGCTAAATGAGCAATTCAATGCGGAACAAGCCTGCGCACAAGACTCGCGAATTTGGTAGTAGCAAAAAATATCTCGGAATACAAAAACTAAGTAAAATAATTGTGTGCCTCTCCCAGCGCCGGCGACATTCTATGGTAATAGTTTAATGCTATTGCCTTACACATTAGAGGAATCTTCTTTAGAGAGAATCAAAACGTGCATGCTATTCTATATACTCGTTCTCATTTATTTGCATTTCCACAGATCATTTTCTCTGTGTCAGTCGCTTTTTTTATATAATTTACGTTTTTACAATTTTTACACGCGTACACGCCATTTCTACGTAAGAGATAATATTTGGAATCAAGCCGAGGAAAGCCCAATAAGATTTTGGTTCACCTTACATTTGAACATCTATACGTCGAACCGTAGGGGAAGCAGGTTACAGCAAGGGGAGCACAATTTCTAGTTGTTTGAGAGGAAGAACTATTAGAATAAGAATCTTTCTGACCTACAGGGACCGCAATAATGGAGGGTTGTTTTTTTTTAATTTGCTAAACGGGTGTGTGGGTTATGTACGCTTAAAGGGCACAAGAGTAACGAAAGCATCAGGGCACGTTTCATTAACACACTTGTAAAACATGCAAATGGATGAAATGTTGATGGCTGCAGCTTTGTTGGCAAAGTGAAATCTACTTAATTGAAGAAGTGTTTTTAAATAGGGGAGATTAGTTGTGTATGAATCAATCCAGATGTTGGAACAATACTCCATGTATAAGCGTATTGTGGCCTTCTAGGGATAAAAATAATCTTAGGTTTCAGTAGTCCACCAGCAGGATAGAACGAACACCACCTCATTTGCCGCAGAATTCGTAATGTCCTCAATGAATTTATTTCAGTTCATATTGCTCGCGTTTGTGTTCAAGAAGTGAAAAAGAGAAGTCCTCAGGCAGGGTGTTATTTGTTATAGATATCGATGGGTGGAGGGGCACTTTGTGTTTTTTTGTTTTTGCATTTTAAATACACTTTCACCCCAAACAAGACACATTGCCCTTTGATGTAGGGTGTTTAGAAGCAAGCTTTCTCTTCACACAACACTTGCACTTCTGCATGTCAGTACAGTTGGGGAAGCAGTAGACTGGACGTGAATTTCAAAGTCCTGCAGCTCTGGGGAAGAAGCTATTAGAGTAGAAGGTTTTCTTCTATCTAGTGATCTCAATTGTGTAGGAGTGGATTTAGCTACATGTTGGGTTTATCGATGGTATTTTCCTCGAGGGGATACACGGACTTGTATTCAATCAGAGCATCCGCCATTGAAATAATTACACAACAGACAGGGGAGTGAAACATTTCGTCGATAGGACAGCGGCTGAAACTAAGATGGCAGTTCGGGAATATTAGGTTGGCGACTTTCCTTTGGACCCTGTCCAGGAGCGAGAGACTAGTAGCAGATGCCCCAGCCCAAATGTGACAGCATCACACTATACATGGGTGAATGGTGACTTTGTAGAGGTACAGAATACTTTCAGGCGTAAGTAACTTTCTAGATCAGTATAGAGAGCTAACCTTCTTTGAACCAGCCTTGGCAATGATCTCGATGTATCTATTCGACTTGATTTTCCCTGCGAATGTCAAGCCCGGGAGCTTGAAAGAAGTGCTTTCATGTACAATATCTCTATATATAGTTATTTTGGTAAGGTTTCTTGGAAATGTTAAGAGAAACTAGCTTTGCCTTGGCAGCACTGAACGTTACCATTCACTTTTTGACCCCATTTAACAACAGATTGAAGGTCATCTTCTAGACTTTAAGCCATTAACTTAGATACGTGCTTAATTGTTTTCCCTACCTGCCTGCTATAGAGCGAAGTGGCGTCGGTAAATGTACCCATTAAAAAAAACAATTTTTGTAACTGTTAAAGAAGAGCAGGTTAGTGTTTGTAGCATCAATGTTTTCATTAATTTACAACCCTATTCAACTACAGTCAAGAAGTCATGTTCTACTGTTCTGCTATTGCTTTATGTGTGTGTATTCGTTTTTCCCTTTCGCTCGTTGTGGAGTGTGGAGTCATTAGCTAATATACTATTTTGGGATTCCGTATTATCAGGGAGATCGATAAGGAATATCAGACACACTATTAGCTCAAGGATCGAGTTTTGAGGCTCTTCCGAATTTATGTTACTTCGATACACGTTCATCAATGACAGGCCGGGTCGTCTTATTACCTAAGAAGGATATCCTTATATTATGGCTACCTCCAGTTATATTGTACAATTTTATTTTCATTGTAAGCCGTTCGTTCCAGCTTTTTCCAAAGGCATTAGATATATCAACGGCTTCAACCACTTTATGCATTGCACGCTATATGCATTCAAGTATGATTGTTATGATATCTTAAGTAGAAAAGGTATTGCCTAAATCCAGAATGTTTTTCAGAGAGAACATTAGCTTTGACAAGATTGTAAACTAGTGCTTGGTTGATTAATGTTTCAACGATGTTAGCTAAAACAGAGAGAAGACTCATAGTGCGATAATTGAGAGGGGCGTCCTTTCACCAAAATTATTGTACATTTGCACCACATAGGTTTCGTGCCATCTATTAGGGAAAGAATATCCAGTATACCATTTGCTGTAGAGTTTGGTAAGTTCATGGGAAAATTTGAAATTAGTATATAAGAGAGGAGTTCAGACAGACATGCCTTATAAGTGCATTGGTACCTTTGACATCGCGGGCATGAAGGGCGTGATTGTAAGAGTCTGTGTAGTGTCAGTCCGCATAGAAAAATTAAGGAGGAAATTGTTTTCTTAGCTCTAAGAATTAGTTGGAGGCAAATCGCTGGCCAAGAATTTCCGAGTTCTCAGTTTCCGTGAATGCGACCTTCTGATGTTGTGTAGCTGAGGAATTACTGATGGGCTTTATTCACCGCCTATTTCTAGATGTTCCAGAAATCACAAGTTCCTATCTTCTATGGTTTTTTGTGTTCCCTGATTTTTTTTTTTTTGCTGAGGTTGTTTCATTCTTACAATAATTTTTGCTTACGTAGTGTATTTTCCGTTTTTCATATATTCAGAATGTGGTTATTTATTTTCAAATGTTCGCATTATTATTTATTCATTCAGTCGTTATTAAGATCCCTTTTTTATTTCCTTTTTACGTGTACACTGTTTTTCATTTGTAATATCCGTTTTCTCGGTTCTATATTTGTTTTTATTAACCGTGTTACAATAAATCAATGCAGAAGCATACATAATGCCTAGTTTTTCCAAGACTATGCGTTTGGTCTGACTCATTCTATAGAAAATGATAAGAAACGATGTCGTGAATGGGGAGTATTTAATCATCTGAAAAAGATGCAAACAGAATCTGTTAAATTCGCAGTTTAAGAAAAAAGTAATGTAATGCAGGTAAATATTATGTATCTTGTCGTGGCTGTTTAGGTATTAGGAAGAATGTGTGTACCATACTTTAAAAAAAGAACATATGAACTGCAGACGCCCCAAAATATTCGCAGGTGTTGCACTAAGTAGAATGTAGTGTGAATGACTTGCAAAAGAATGATTAAAATTCAAATAACTAGAGTAAATATAACAAATGGCTAGATATATTTTTAACAGTAATTCCCGCTGTAAAGGTTCTTCAATGAAACGAAGATAGTTTTCGTTTAGCACTTCATCTGTGTGGCGATCATAGATACGATTGCTTGTTTCACTGTTTCTTCACATTTTTCTTAGTTTCATACTGTTTTCCTTTCTTATTGCTTTTTGCTTGATTATGATATCCAAAATAATTATTCAATTTATATAATTCCTATGACGCTAATTATTTATTGTTTCTCATGCATGACTAATTTGAACTGATAATATTCCTTATTTATTAATTAATCATTGCATATTTTTCCGTCAGTTAAATTTTTTTTTATTATTCAATTTTCACCCCAAACAAGGCACAGTGCCACTTTGAAGCAGGGGGCTACTATTAGGGACTTAATTAGCGCGGTAATTATGAAGGGAGAAGAGTAGAAAGATGTTTGTTAACATTACACTTGAACTTCTGCATATCGTTGCAGTTGGGAAAGCAGAATCCCGGAAGGGAGTTCCAAAGATCCGCAGTTCTGGGGAAGAAACTATTGGAGTAAAAGGCTTTCTTGCACCTAGTGATCTCTACTGTAAAGTGATGAGACTTAGTAGCTTGTCGGGTTTGTCGGGGGTAGTTACGTCCGGGAGGTACAAGTGTTTGCAGTTCGTCAGAGCATTCACCATTAAAGTATTTGTAGAACAGGCAGAAGGATGCAACATCTCGTCGATGGGACAGAGGCTGAAGCCTAGATGACAGTTCAGGACCTATCAGGTTGGCGATTCTCTTTTTAACCCTGTCCAGGAGCGAGAGACAAGAAGCAGATGCACCAGCCCAGATGTGACAACAGTACTCCATACATGGGCGAATGGTTGCCTTATAGAGGTATAGGATACTGTCAGGCGTAAGTAGTTTTCTAGCACGGTAGAGGGAGCCAACATTCCTTGCAGCAGCCTTGGCAATGCTGTCAATTTATCTATTCCAGTTCATATTCCCTGTAAACGTTAGGCCGAGGAGTTTAAAAGAAGTACTTTAAGGCAATGTGTTCTTGGCCATTGCTATTGGTGGTAGAGAAGGTTTCTTGTAGTTATTGAAGGAAACAAGCTTAGTCTTAGAAGCATTGAATGTGACCACCCCCTGAGGTACTCCCGCATTTATGTCATATTGGTTGGATGTACGGCCGTCGAGGACAACTTTGATTTCTCTATTACTTAAGAAGGATTTAATTACATTATGAATTCTTCCAGTGATTTCATATGATCTAATTTTCCTTAGAAGACCATCGTGCCATACCTTGTCAAAAGCCTTAGATATATCAAGGGCCACCGCTCTACCCTCCCCTGTTTATCCAATGAACGGTATATACGTTCAGAAACTACAGTTAAGTTATCTGCTGTTGAACGGGCTTTCCTTAATCCATATTGTTTGTCAGTCAGGAGTTTAGCAGCTGTTAAGTGCTGGACTAGGGCTTGATTAACTAAGGACTCAAATATTTTGGCGAAAAGCGAGAGGAGGCTAATGGGGCGATAATTTAGTGGGTCAGATTCGTTAAGGCATTTAGTGTAAAGTTTGGACAGAACTGGAGCAACCTCGGCAGAGCATTTTTTAATAGCACATCCGGATGAAATCTGGTCCACATGCTTTTGAGGTGTCTAGGTTTTTTATAATAGCATGTACTTTGCTGTTTAAAATCGTCTAATGTGGCGAGTGGTGTACCGGGTTCAGTGTGGAGTTTGAGGCAAACCGACTGGCAAGCAGATTAGTCTAGTCAGTTGCCGTGCAAGCAACCTCATGATTGTTTGTTAGTGGGGGAATAGTTGACAGTCCATTATTAACTACGCTGTTGTAGATTTTCCAACAATCCCGGGTTCCTAATTTCTGTGCTTCGATGCGCTTTCTGGTGGGTTCAGAGTAATCTGTCTTAGCTGTCTCTATCACTCTCTTACAATTATTTCTAGCTTCTATAAACTTCTGTTTATTTGAGCTGGACTCATGTGTGTTGAATCTGCGGAACACATACTGCCTTTGACATATGGCAGCTGCGCAAGCAGAAGTAAACCATTGGGGAGAGTGGGGCTTGCTATAAAATTTCCGTGCGGGAACATGTGCCTCAATAGCAGTTTTGAACCATTCAGTTGTCTCAATTGCACATTGTTCCGCTGGAAGAGTAAAGGTATTTTGCCATGGGGTATCTCTGATGAGCTCCCTGATGGCTTCCCAATCAGCCTTTTTGTACTACCTCGTTGTTTTTAGTAGTGGGTCTTCAGTTTTAGGGACAGAATTTAGGCTGATTTCTACCATTATCACAGCGTGATCAGCATTCCCGAGTGGGCTGCGGGCATTTGTTGTACAGTCATTGGGAACCGTTGTCAGAAAGAGATCTAGAAGTGAGGCATGTTGATCGTGCTGGTCTGGGAAACGTGTCGGAAATGTAACCAACTGAGATAGGACATGGGATACAGAGGAGCTATGTGTTGCGCTACCAGCTACGTCTGTGTGATTAGAGAATCCTAGCCAGTTACTGTGGTTGACATTGAAGTCACCAAATACATGTATTTGTGCGCTAGTATCGAGGGAGAGTGCTATATCTATGCTGTCTGAGACTTTGTTTATTAGGGTACAGTCTTGGTTTGAGGGAGAGCGGTAGAGAAAATACAAGTAGCTAATATTGTGTTGCATATTTAGTCTGGAGCACATAACGACCTGGTCTTCTGATTCTGGCTTTATATCTCTAGTTAGGGGAGGGTGTTTAGAATATAGACTCCAAGTCCATGCATATGTCTGTCCAAGTCCTTACGGTAGAGTGGGAGATAACCAGGCATGTTAAAGTGGTTAGAGGGAATGGAGGAGTGAAGGTTAGTTTCACTTAATGCTAAGATATCCGGGGTGTTTACAAGGAGAAATGACTCAACATCATCTAAGTTAGTTCTAAGCCCGCGGATATTAGTAAATGCAAGCCTCAAGGGAGGAGGCAGGTTGGTTTTCTTGGAGTTTGTCCTGGTTAAAACGTAACTTTTGCTTGAGCTGTCATTTAATTTTATTTTGTTTAAAAGTTTCAGTTAGGATGGGTGAGTGATGGGGTGCTGGGCAGGTAGTTGTGCAGAATACCAGACATGCAATACAAGTAGACGATTAGCTGTCCTAACCCACAGGATTGTGGCCTCAGGAAAGCCCACCGGGGGTGAGTGCAGGGCCCGCTTCCATGCGCGACATGGCACTACAGACATCCCGATATTTTACAACTGTTGATGGAGCAGCCGCTCTAAGCGCTACCAAAGAGTAAGGGCTCCTGTACTATCAGTCGGAAACAGCGGCCAGGAACTGTCAATCCAGTACCCTCAATCCATTAGGCAAAGCCAGCCCAGTCCAACTGAACCGACATAATTATTAATTGTATTCTTTGTCACTTAATTTAATTATTTGTACATTTTTTAAAGACGCAGGCATGTTCTCACTTTCCTATTTAATTCATAAGAATTGTAGTACTGCATTATTAAATATACTCTACTCTTTTAGAATAACTTCTTCTATTATGCGCTTTGTTTACCTTAAATGCACCTAAAAGATATATTTTGAAAGTTGAACACGCAATATTCTTGCAAAATAAAGGGTGCAGTAAAGATTTTTCTCGTTAGATTACGCATCCTACTTTCTTTATTTTTTCTATACGGTGAACCGCGGTATCCCGCTATAACGGAAACTGATCACCTGCCAGGAATATCAATACAAAAATTTTTCTATTGTAAAGGGTATAAAATATCAGAGAAAACGATATATTTTTTTTGTAAATTATAAATTATCAATTTTAGTAGAGTTTACTCATTTTTTATTATTAAACTTTATCCATACGGCACTATAGCAATAATATCTGGATTTGTTTTAGACTAATTTGTGTCTAACATTTGTAAGTAATATATTTTCTGAATGTTATATATATATATATATATATATATATATATATATATATATATATATATATATATATACTTGGGGTTTCAAGATTTTTATAATTTTAATAATTTAATTTACAACATATACTTATATATATGTATATATATATATATATATATATATATATATATATATATATATATATATATATATATATGATTGCTGCATTTTTCCAGATGATTGCCTTCACATTGAGTTCTCCCAATCCTGTCGTCCTTACCATCTCAGATGACTCAGCGCTTCCGCCACAGATTTGCACATATTGAAGCAATGCTGACATAACATTGAACAATTTCCACTGAGTGTAATTTCACTGGAGGTTTGACTGCATTCCTATGAACAATCACATGTCATTTCCAATCAGCAGTAGACTTGCAAACTTTGATACACATTAAACAGACCGTTTGCTTCGGACGAATAGGTGCAAAGTTGACCTGAACAGGAGTTTTGTGCGACAAGGTGGTTGCCGTAGCCAGCTTTTTACAAAAGCATTTCTCACAAATGTCAGATTTCAAGCTCTGTGTGTCATCAATTAAACCTTTGCAAAGCTCTAGCTTCAGATTGCTGTGGGTCTGTGTCCTTTTCTCCAAACAATCAAAAGCATCACAACTTTCAGGTACAAACTTTCACCTCTTCAGATTTTGCAGAGTAAGTTCTTCCCATTCCTCAATGTCTACTTGTAATACTTTCAAATAATTCTTTGTAGAGCCTCTGAACCTCTTCTTAGGCTTCTGTGTAAGGTGCTTGCCATTTTCCAGCTCCCTGTAAAAATTGTTTAGTCAGCCTACAATATTTCATTCGGTCCTGCTTGTCAACCTAACACATGTGAGATCTGACTACAGGGGTCTCAGCACAAAGCAACATGCTCTCACAAGGATTTTAGTATCGGGTACTTGTGCTTGCCACTTGATGTTTAAGATACGTCTTACGCATTTTCGTGAAATCGTTCAAGTCATTTAATGTGTACCTGATGCAATGTCCATGGCTCCGATGAATGCATCAGTCTAGTTTGCAGATAGTTCTTGTAAACGCAGTCCTATCTGTGATGCGAGGATCAGACCACTCTCTCTTCTCCAACCTTCTACAATCTACAGATGCCTTCTGAATCTGTCTGTGGATTTCAGTGTCGAGACAACCATCTCTCGACATTGACCTACTAAGTTACACAAATGAATAAAATACATCAAGTCTAGCACCACAGACCATGATGCTCGGTCCCATGTTTGACTGGCCCAATGCAGGAGTGAACATCACTTTTGTTTTAGACAGACTGATCCTCAGACCAAATGCAGTGCAGGGGTCAGCATAGCTATACATTACCTGCTGCATATTAGGTTCAGTGTTCGAAAATACAACAGCAGCTTCTGCATACATTAACTTCTTGACCACGACATGATGCAGCGTGGTTTTTGCATTAAATTTTCTATTATTAAAAATTCGACCTGGTGTTCGAAACTAACCTGACACTCTTATCGCAATCCCGAAACGCATGAGCAAGTAGAGCAGCAAATATATAGAGTGAAAAGAGTAGAGGCAGGAATATCACCTTTTTGGATACCATTTCCAACTGAAATTTCCTCACAATTTTTCCAGTAAGCGAGACTCGAAATTCCATGTCGCTGTACAGTTCCTTGTATATTCTTACAACGGTTGGAGGACACCCTATCTGCTCTAAGATTAACCATAGAGCATCCCTGTTGTACAAAAGTTTTGGTTAGATACACAACCACTTGGCAGAGGGGTATCTGATGTTCAATGATTCTGCTGAACTTGCCGGGCTGAGGAAGTCATATCCGTATTTCTTCTGCCAGACATAAATCAACGTTTTGACTCTGGAATAGCAGTAGGGCAACATCCTGCATATATCTGTTTAATAGAAGACGTGTCAGACCTGCCGCAACATCTTCCAAAAACGTAATATGACGGTAGTAGTCACAAACATTGTTCTGCCCATTTCCCTTAAAAAGAATCACCAAGACACCATCACTTCAATCATGTGGAACAGGACCACCTTCCCAGATATCCTCAACAAAACCAAGGATAGCATTAGCAATATTAACTCCTTCAATCTAAAGAAGTTCCACCGGAAACCTATCCAGACTAGGTGCCTTGCCACAGCTCACTTGTGAGATAGCTAACTGCATCTACACCAGGCTAGGCACACGATCCATTCTGAATATGAAATCACATTGTAGCAGGATATCAATTGCATCAGCATCTACTACTGACAGATTGTGAAATACATCAGGAAAGTACTTTTGACATCTTTTCAAGATATTTTCTGGATCCTTAATGGCAACAGAACACTCTTTCGACATCAGGGAAACAAAGTCTCTGACAGCATAGACACGGCACTGACAGCATAGACATAGCAACAGACAATGTTAACATGCTTGCCAGTCGGTTTGCCTCAAACTCTCCACTGGATCCTTCCAACCACCCCCTACCTGACTTTCCTATGCGGACAGACGCCACGCTAGATGATCTGAAAACCACCCCTGCTCAGGTGCATGCCATCATAAAAACCTTGACACTTCCAAAGCATGTGGACCCGATCTCATCCCAGCTGTGCTATTAAAAAAGTGCTAAGCCGAAGTAGCTCAAGTTCTCTCCAAACTCTACAACAAATGCGTTAAGGAAGCTTGCTTTCCGGGCTGTTGACAAACGGTTTCTGTTGTACCAGTATTAAAAAATTCTTGCGAATAGACTGACTGATCAAATTATCGCCCCATTAGCCTCCTCCCACTTTCTGCCAAAATATTTGGGACCTCATTTAACCATGCTCTTGTCCATCACCTTACAGATGCTAAAATTCTGACTGACCACCAATATGGATTTAGACAAGCCCGTTCCACAGCAGACATCCTAACTGTAATCCATGAACGTATATACAATTCACTGGACAAAGCGGGGGAGGGCAGAGCGGTTGCTTTAGATATATCTAAGGCTTTTGACAGGGTATGGCATGAGGATCTCCTCAGGAAAATTAGATCATACAGTATCACTGGTAGAATACTTAACATAATTGAATCTTTCTTAGATAAGAGAAAAATCCAGGTTCTCCTCGACGGTCGTACATCTAAACAATACGATATAAATTGGGGAGTTCCCCCAGAGGTCTATCCTTGACCTCTATTGTTCCTGATATTCATCAATGACCTTCCCGACAAAATTGCCTCTGAGATGGGTATATATGCTGATGACACTACACTCTATGGAAGGCACGACAGGAAGACGAATGAACACATTTCTAAAGAAATGGCAGAAACACTAGAGGAAGACCTCAAATCTGTAGTGGAATGGAGACGAAAATGGTTGGTCACGTTCAATGCCGCCAAGACTAAACTAGTTTCATTCATTAATTAAAAGAAACCCTTTTACCACCCATAGCAATGGCCAGCAATTCTTTATCTGAGAGTACATTTTTCAAACTCTTTGGCCGAACGTTCACATAAAACATGAGTTGGAACAATTGCATTGAAGGCATTGCCAGGGCCGCTGCAAGATAGGTGGGCTCTCTCTACCGTGCTAGAAAATTACTAACACCCGAAAATATCCTGTACCTCTATAAGACCACCATTGGCCCATGTATGGAGTATTGCTGTCACATTTGGGCTGGTGCATCTGCTACTAGTCTCTCGCTCTTTGACAAGGTTCAAAAGAGCGTCGAAAACCTTATAGGCCCTGAACTGGCATCAAAGCTTCACCCTCTGCCCCATCGACTAAATGGTGCATCCCTCTGCCTGTTCTATAAGTATTTTAGTGGTGAATGCTCTGACGAACTTCAATCACTTGTGCCCCCACGACGTGAGCACCCTCGACAAACCCGACAGACTGCAAAATCCCACCCCACACTATAGAGATCCCTAGATGCAAAAGATCTTTCTACTCGTATAGTTCCTTCCCCAGAACCGCTAGACTTTGGAATTCCATTCCAGTCCCTGCTTCCCAAACAGTACTGACGTGTAGATGTTCAAGTCTAACGTGAACCGACATCTTGCTGGCGAAATCCCTACATAGTACCCTAGTATTTGTTGCCCCTGATAGTAGCCCCCTGCACCAAAGTGGCAATTTTCCTTGTTTGGGGTGAAATTTAAAAAAAAATTGAAGAGGTAGACGACCAAATACTTGGCGCAGTACTCCATAAAATTCCTTCGAATTCTTTGTGTCAAGCGCCTTTTAGATCTATTTCGTTATATTCATCCACCATTTTCTTTTAATCTTTTTTTTTTAATCTCATATTGCAATGTGGCTTTAGCTACTTTGTATTGGCGCAAATTAGTTGTATGATAAATTAGTTGTATGGTAAGAATGATCTTCACGAAATAAAGATTCATAAATTGTCTGTTAAATTATTAGCAACTGATTAATTTCAAGATTGCTGTCGTCAAACCGGTCCCTGTTCTTATTCCTCTTGAAGCCAGGAACATCAGAACTCGCAGAATAAACATGAGTCTTTAAATTCACGCATGTACCATCAAAAGCAAGATTATCAAGCTTTTCCGCCATACTCTTTTAAACGTGAGACAACTTTAACTTGGCGACACCAATAGCGCTAGGCACCTTTACGCCACTCACCAACTTGTGATCGGTGTCACATTCAGCACTGCGCATTACACAAGTAGTATATGCATATCGAAGGTCGAGTTTTCGAGTTATGGTTAAGTCAATTAGGTTCCCATGCTTTGAACGTGGATGTATTCAAGTAACTTTGTGCTTCATTTTACGGCGAAAAATGTGTATAGATAGCAAGATTCAATTCTGAACACAGCTTCATTAGCTTAAGGATATCATTAGTCATGGTTCCGATATTATAGCTACCGGGATCACTCCAGCTCTAATAGTCTTTCTTAACACGGGCATTGAAATCACAGGAATGATAAGATTTTGATTTATTTGTGTAGAGTAAACAACTAGTGCGCAGCGATCATAGAAACACAAGATGTGATTTTCATTTGCTTGAAGGGTTGATGCATGAACCGAAAGAATAATCATATATATGTATATATATATATATATATATATATATATATATATATATATATATATATATATATATATATATATATATATGTATAAGGAATGGAAAAATGTACCAGCGGTGGTTGACGTTATGTTTAAAGAAAAAATAGAAAAAAAACCGAATGAAATTATTAAAAAATCAACGTTTCGTCCTTGTCTCAGAGGACATCTTCAGGATAATTGAAATAAAAATGTGATAAAAGAAAAAGTCATAGATCGTGCGAAAAAAGACAGTTTTTTAAAATCCAACCCATGTTGGGAACTGCTTGTTACGTGATTTTTTTTAAAATACTTTTAAGTTCGGTTAAGAATAGTTATCTGTTCGGACAAATCATTTTTGGGCGATGTATGAGTGTTTTTGTTACGATATTTTATTGTAACATACATTATCTTTGGTAATTTAACATTACAAAATTAACAGACGTAGTTTGTTTATAACACGGCGATGATTAATTCGTCGTTACTGGAATCGATAATAACATCGCAAAACGGGGGTTTGTTATTGTTATAGCAATTCGTACATGAATAAAGGTATATCTGACTTAGTTTAGAATGTATTTGTTAAATTATCGATTTCGTTAATGCAATTACCAAGCATGAATATATCATCAACACACCTAAACTAAATAAAATTATATATATATATATATATATATATATATATATATAAATATATTTATATTAACATATATGTACATATATATTTATATATATATATAATTATATAACTATATATATATCAATGTATACATATGTATATATAAATATATATATATATATACATATTTACAGTATGCCACACATATATTAAGTATAAGTTGTTTAATATGTTTGCTACTTGGTGTGTACGTAACGCTAAATAGTGTTTGTCGCATCTTATTTGCAGATTGTATTTAATAAATATTATTCATTATTTGGTGTAATTGATTCATATCATTCATCGTAAATTCTGTTAGTATATTGTCAGGAACATTTGCCCTATTAAATAAAAGCAAATACTAAATAAATAAGAGACTCATCATTCATCATTAAGAGTTTGAGATTGTGTAGGGAAATGTCTAAGGAAATAAATTATATAAAAAATCATGTTATCTGTTGGCTTGTTTTTATCAGAGCAGAAGCACATTTACGTTTAACAAAATATCGTTCTAGGTTACGAAAACAACAAATATTTACATTGAGCAATGTTCTTACTACTAGAAACAAGATACATGTTTTCAAAAACATAGTAATAATATGTATTACTGTTATTTTTCCTAAAGGTAGATGAAGCACATATACAATCAGAACGTCGCATTTTCAAACGTGCTTTTCGCTTCGGTATCTATCTATGTAAGTATGATCGATCACAGTCACAGAATCTAGCCATTAATACGGGATAAGTGCATCGGTATGAAGACGGGAAGCCACCTCGTCGATCCAGTTTTGACTCATGAGATATTCTTTTCTTGCCAAGTGCTACTTAACAAGTGGTCACTTCGACTATTCCGGCGATCGTTTTAATAGCAAATAGAATACAAAACACCATACTGCTTGCTAGATGCATTTGTATAAATACTTAATTAACTCCGGCGATATGTAATCGTTCGCATTGCCACATATCTTTAAAATATAGCAAAGGGTTTAAGTAAAGTATCTGGAATATGACGTTATATCAGATGGTGGATGCGTGACAAATGGTACAATAATTCCTCTAGATTAAAATATGAACATGGCAACAAAGATATTTCGTGTGATATTACAACTTTGACTACATTAGGGCTGTGCATTGCGCTTACAACCTATATAGATACATTAAGAATGTTTCAGTTTTTTTTTCTGCAAACAGAAGCACCCATTACGGGTGTTTTTTTCTCAGTATACCACAATATATCCAATCGTATTTAATCACGCGATATACCTATACGTATGTGATATTTCATATATTCATACATACTAAAATTCAGATTGAACTACTTCATATCTAAAGCACCAAATATATTATTATCTATTATTATAAAAAGAAAACACTGATTATATCTATTTTACTACAGAAATGTTCAATAGTTTTAATGGAGTTACTTTTTCTCGGAGAGAATGAATGGTGCATTAAGAATAAATATGCAATTATATTTCGGGTAATCAGGATTTCGAAAATTGTCCTATTTATTTTTCAATGACTTGAAATTTATTTTTAATCCATTCGGAAATCTAATGACTTTAAAACTCGTAAACACATTCATATAAATAATCCTTACCTGAGATGTATTTATTATTTGCTGTCATGCTAGGTAATTCTTATAGATGGAGAAGCTACCTTCAAGGAGGGCTGAAAAAAAATTCGTGTCCGGGTAACGTATTCAGAATGGCAAGCCCTGCATTCTGCACAACTGTATAACCTGCTGCTTCAAGTCTAAGATAACTGAGTTATACCTTAATACAGGAGAGATGCATTAATTATCACCTTGTATAAAAAGGCAACAATACTGACAGCATTAATTATGGAAATCCGTACTGTGGATTGCTGGAATATTGTTAGCATGCATTATCTTGCAGATACTTTATAGATTGGTAGAGATAATATAGTATCCTTCGGCTTTTAGCACAAATATTTTTTCTCTGTACCTGTTCCAAGAAAAATAAATAGAGAAGATAATGGCCCTTAGTTAGCTTTCGTTGACCTGATCAACGCGTCCCACTCCATAAGCAGTCATGGTTTTGGAGACTGAGAACCCTTATTGTCTAGAAACCAAACCTATTAGCATAATTAAATATTTTCATATTGGTCTGATGAACACCATTTGTTACGTTATTGCTATATATTAAAGGATATGAGTCTTTGTTGTATTGTCTATAATAATGGATTTGAAGAGATGGCGTGTTATATTATATATTTATATTGTATCATAAAGGGAATTGTGTGTGAGTGACATGTATTTTCAGAACCTACCTCTGCTTCTTCGATGTTGGACCATCGTTAATTTCTCGTCCTGGAGGGAGACTTGATACCTGTTTTTGGATGAAGATTCAATCACTCCAAGACAAGGAATTAGTTATATAGTTTATTTTACATTCCCAGATGTTCTGCAGAAGGTGGAACGTGAAATCGGTCCGTGTGGGTTCTTCTTTTACACACGTCAGCGTTCCTCCT